>NC_133338.1:11099700-11104700 GCF_030506205.2 Paramisgurnus dabryanus | reverse complement strand
CTTACAGACAGGAAGCATTTACAAAAATTACATAAATAAATAATTAATTAAAAGCTTACAGCACCTGGTATTCCCAGGCGGTCTCCCATCCAAGTACTTACCAGGCCCAACCCTGCTTGGCTTCCGAGATCAGACGAGAGCGAGCGTGCTCAGGGTGGTGTGGCCGTTAGCAAGGACTGATTCGATTCGAGAGACACTTCAAGACTAATGTGGCAACGCCATGCCATCAGTCTACGCTTACAGAAAGGATGCATTTACAAAAATTTACATCAATAAATAAATAATTTATTAAAAGCTTACAGCACCTGGTATTCCCAGGCGGTCTCCCATCCAAGTACTAACCCGGCCCGACCCTGTTTGGCTTCTGAGATCAGACGAGAGCGGGCGTGCTCAGGATGGTGTGGCTGTAAGCAAGTGCTGAATCGATTCGAGACACACTTCAAGACAAATGTGGCAACGCCATGCCATCAGCCTACGCTTACAGAAAGGATGCATTTACAAAAAATTACATAAATAAATAAATAATTAATTAAATGCTTACAGCACCTGGTATTCCCAGGCGGTCTCCCATCCAAGTACTAACCAGGCCCGACCCTGCTTGGCTTCCGAGATCAGACGAGAGCGGGCGTGCTCAGGGTGGTGTGGCCGTAAGCGAGTGCTGTCTCGATTCGACAGACACTTCAAAACTAATGTGGCAACGCCATGCCATGGGAGAACGCTTACAGAAAGGACGCATGCATGTGAAAAAATGACATAAATAAATAATTAATTAATTAGTAAAATGCTTACAGCACCTGGTATTCCCAGGCGGTCTCCCATCCAAGTACTAACCAGGTCCGACCCTGCTTGGCTTCCGAGATCAGACGAGAGCGGGCGTGCTCAGGGTGGTGTGGCTGTAACAGAGTGCTGGCTCGATTCGAGAGACACTTCAAGACAAATGTGGCAACGCCATGCCATCGGTGAACGCTTACAGAAAGGACGCATTCATGGGAAAAAATGACATAAATAAATAATTAATTAAATGCTTACAGCACCTGGTATTCCCAAGCAGTCTCCCATCCAAGTACTAACCAGGCCCGACCCTGCTTGGCTTCCGAGATCAGACGAGAGCGGGCGTGCTCAGGGTGGTGTGGCCGTAAGCGAGTGCTGTCTCGATTCGAGAGACACTTCAAAACTAATGTGGCAACGCCATGCCATGGGAGAACGCTTACAGAAAGGACGCATTCATGGGAAAAAATGACATGAATAATTAATTAATTAAATGCTTACAGCACCTGGTATTCCCAGGCGGTCTCCCATCCAAGTACTAACCAGACCCGACCCTGCTTGGCTTCCGAGATCAGACGAGAGCGGGCGCGCTCAGGGTGGTGTGGCCGTAAGCGAGTGTTGACTCGATTCGAGAGACACTTCAAGACTACTGTGGCAACGCCATGCCATTAGCCTACGCTTACAGACAGGAAGCATTTACAAAAATTACATAAATAAATAATTAATTAAAAGCTTACAGCACCTGGTATTCCCAGGCGGTCTCCTATCCAAGTACTTACCAGGCCCAACCCTGCTTGGCTTCCGAGATCAGACGAGAGCGAGCGTGCTCAGGGTGGTGTGGCCGTTAGCAAGGACTGATTCGATTCGAGAGACACTTCAAGACTAATGTGGCAACGCCATGCCATCAGCCTACGCTTACAGAAAGGATGCATTTACAAAAATTTACATCAATAAATAAATAATTTATTAAAAAGCTTACAGCACCTGGTATTCCCAGGCGGTCTCCCATCCAAGTACTAACCAGGCCCGACCCTGCTTGGCTTCCGAGGTCAGACGAGAGCGGGCATGCTCAGGGTGGTGTGGCCGTAAGCAAGTGCTGACTCGATTCGAGACACACTTCAAGACTAATGTGGCAACGCCATGACATCGGTGAATGCTTACAAAAAGGATGCATTCATGGGAAAAGATGACATAAATAAACAATTAATTAATTAATTAAATGCTTACAGCACCTGGAATTCCCAGGCGATCTCCCATCCAAGTACTAACCAGGCCCGACCCTGCTTGGCTTCCGAGATCAGACAAGTGCGGGCGTGCTCAGGTTGGTGTGGCCGTAAACGAGTGCTGTCTCGATTCGAGAGACACTTCAAGACAAATGTGGCAACGCCATGCCATCGGTGAACGCTTACAGAAAGGACGCATTCATGTGAAAAAATGACATAAATAAATAATTAATTAATTAAATGCTTACAGCACCTGGTATTCCCAGGCGGTCTCCCATACAAGTACTAACCAGGCCCGACCCTGCTTGGCTTCCGAGATCAGACGAGAGCGGGCGCGCTCAGGGTGGTGTGGCCGTAAGCGAGTGTTGACTCGATTCGAGAGACACTTCAAGACTACTGTGGCAACGCCATGCCATTAGCCTACGCTTACAGACAGGAAGCATTTACAAAAATTACATAAATAAATAATTAATTAAAAGCTTACAGCACCTGGTATTCCAGGGCGGTCTCCCATCCAAGTACTTACCAGGCCCAACCCTGCTTGGCTTCCGAGATCAGACGAGAGCGAGCGTGCTCAGGGTGGTGTGGCCGTTAGCAAGGACTGATTCGATTCGAGAGACACTTCAAGACTAATGTGGCAACGCCATGCCATCAGCCTACGCTTACAGAAAGGATGCATTTACAAAAATTTACATCAATAAATAAATAATTTATTAAAAGCTTACAGCACCTGGTATTCCCAGGCGGTCTCCCATCCAAGTACTAACCCGGCCCGACCCTGCTTGGCTTCTGAGATCAGACGAGAGCGGGCGTGCTCAGGGTGGTGTGGCTGTAAGCAAGTGCTGAATCGATTCGAGACACACTTCAAGACAAATGTGGCAACGCCATGCCATCAGCCTACGCTTACAGAAAGGATGCATTTACAAAAAATTACATAAATGAATAAATAATTAATTAAATGCTTACAGCACCTGGTATTCCCAGGCGGTCTCCCATCCAAGTACTAACCAGGCCCGACCCTGCTTGGCTTCCGAGATCAGACGAGAGCGGGCGTGCTCAGGGTGGTGTGGCCGTAACAGAGTGCTGGCTCGATTCGAGAGACACTTCAAGACAAATGTGGCAACGCCATGCCATCGGTGAACGCTTACAGAAAGGACGCATTCATGGGAAAAAATGACATAAATAAATAATTAATTAAATGCTTACAGCACCTGGTATTCCCAAGCAGTCTCCCATCCAAGTACTAACCAGGCCCGACCCTGCTTGGCTTCCGAGATCAGACGAGAGCGGGCGTGCTCAGGGTGGTGTGGCCGTAAGCGAGTGCTGTCTCGATTCGAGAGACACTTCAAAACTAATGTGGCAACGCCATGCCATGGGAGAACGCTTACAGAAAGGACGCATTCATGGGAAAAAATGACATGAATAATTAATTAATTAAATGCTTACAGCACCTGGTATTCCCAGGCGGTCTCCCATCCAAGTACTAACCAGGCCCGACCCTGCTTGGCTTCCGAGATCAGACGAGAGCGGGCGCGCTCAGGGTGGTGTGGCCGTAAGCGAGTGTTGACTCGATTCGAGAGACACTTCAAGACTACTGTGGCAACGCCATGCCATTAGCCTACGCTTACAGACAGGAAGCATTTACAAAAATTACATAAATAAATAATTAATTAAAAGCTTACAGCACCTGGTATTCCCAGGCGGTCTCCTATCCAAGTACTTACCAGGCCCAACCCTGCTTGGCTTCCGAGATCAGACGAGAGCGAGCGTGCTCAGGGTGGTGTGGCCGTTAGCAAGGACTGATTCGATTCGAGAGACACTTCAAGACTAATGTGGCAACGCCATGCCATCAGCCTACGCTTACAGAAAGGATGCATTTACAAAAATTTACATCAATAAATAAATAATTTATTAAAAAGCTTACAGCACCTGGTATTCCCAGGCGGTCTCCCATCCAAGTACTAACCAGGCCCGACCCTGCTTGGCTTCCGAGATCAGACGAGAGCGAGCGTGCTCAGGGTGGTGTGGCCGTTAGCAAGGACTGATTCGATTCGAGAGACACTTCAAGACTAATGTGGCAACGCCATGCCATCAGCCTACGCTTACAGAAAGGATGCATTTACAAAAATTTACATCAATAAATAAATAATTTATTAAAAAGCTTACAGCACCTGGTATTCCCAGGCGGTCTCCCATCCAAGTACTAACCAGGCCCGACCCTGCTTGGCTTCCGAGGTCAGACGAGAGCGGGCATGCTCAGGGTGGTGTGGCCGTAAGCAAGTGCTGACTCGATTCGAGACACACTTCAAGACTAATGTGGCAACGCCATGACATCGGTGAATGCTTACAAAAAGGATGCATTCATGGGAAAAGATGACATAAATAAACAATTAATTAATTAATTAAATGCTTACAGCACCTGGAATTCCCAGGCGATCTCCCATCCAAGTACTAACCAGGCCCGACCCTGCTTGGCTTCCGAGATCAGACAAGTGCGGGCGTGCTCAGGTTGGTGTGGCCGTAAACGAGTGCTGTCTCGATTCGAGAGACACTTCAAGACAAATGTGGCAACGCCATGCCATCGGTGAACGCTTACAGAAAGGACGCATTCATGTGAAAAAATGACATAAATAAATAATTAATTAATTAAATGCTTACAGCACCTGGTATTCCCAGGCGGTCTCCCATACAAGTACTAACCAGGCCCGACCCTGCTTGGCTTCCGAGATCAGACGAGAGCGGGCGCGCTCAGGGTGGTGTGGCCGTAAGCGAGTGTTGACTCGATTCGAGAGACACTTCAAGACTACTGTGGCAACGCCATGCCATTAGCCTACGCTTACAGACAGGAAGCATTTACAAAAATTACATAAATAAATAATTAATTAAAAGCTTACAGCACCTGGTATTCCAGGGCGGTCTCCCATCCAAGTACTTACCAGGCCCAACCCTGCTTGGCTTCCGAGATCAGACGAGAGCGAGCGTGCTCAGGGTGGTGTGGCCGTTAGCAAG
>NC_133338.1:11062200-11089700 GCF_030506205.2 Paramisgurnus dabryanus | reverse complement strand
AATGATTAATACTGATTAAGTAAGAAATACATGGCATATTTTATCCTGTGAATATTAAAGCATTAGTTAATAACATCATTAAATACTTTTCCCCCTCAGACCTCTCTCTTATCTTGATCCATACCAGGCGTAAATTCCTCAGCATATGCTCCTTGTAGCTTTTACACACATACAAAAACTGGTAACTCTCCACTCTCGAACATAAACACCTCGTTTTTACATAATAGCTCAGTGCATATATGAAACACACAATGTTTATAGAATAAAATGATCAATTAAAGAAATATAAAAATGGAACAAAATCAATTTCCACAGTCCTTATTTGGACATCTTTGTAACTTTAACACTTTTAGCAATTAGCAAGATTAATAAAACAACATAAAAATCCCACAATTCCCTCTCTTGACCTCTGAAAGAGGTCACACATTTTCTTCTTCCTCCTCGTCCAGGTTCTGTAGGCCTAATAGGGGCATGCTATATGGGGGTGGATTTTCTTTTTTTCTCTATTGCAGACACTATCAGCCTATTACACAGGGATCTGAGACAGGGGATTCAACAACATCCACAAGTGACCAGGATAGCCACAAATACACCAATGGACACTACTATAGAGGTTACTATTGCCCTCCACAATCTATCACACTGCATAAATCAAAGGTGTATGATATCGTTGAATTTTTTGTGTAATTCAATTCAATTCCCCCATATCTCTTTAAGCACTGATCTTGTGGTGTTATCTTGAACCTTTTGTCAATTTTCAAATTACCTCCATTGTTTATGCTAAATATTATGGTGATTATAATTGCAGTTATGACTCCTAGGGCCCACAGAACCTTCCAATTTGCATATAGCTTCATCTCTGTGGAAAAAATACACTTATGCCTATTGGCTAATACTCAAATAACAATCGTAAATTCAAAAAGGAAAAGAAAAATGAAATATGAAATTAATACTGTAGAATTGTATAAGAAACTTAAGAAATTCAAAGATCAAAATTCAAAGGTCAATCTGGTATGTAGTTACCCAGGTTATAATGAATATATGGTAATTGTGATATTCAGGTCTCTAAACACTTCTGTCAGGATTTCCAGCACTTTGTGGAAATCCAATTTATCCAGGCCACACCCCAGCCGGGGAGTGGATACACTTGTTATGTTTTCTTTCTCACACCACTCTCTCATACGTCTGAGGCTGTGGGTAAAATTCTCATATGTTGGTAAATCAGTACAATTTTGTTTTGTTATTAAATGAAAAATCAATCTGCCGTCGTCCTCGTGGGTAACTGCACATTCACCTGTGTGTTTGTTCTGTCTTACAACCTTTTGTGTGCCGTACTTCGCTTTGAATTGTACGGCTATACCTGCTCCGTAGGCACAATCTGTGCTCACACAGTGTGCTAGGGGTTCTGTTACTGGGCTGGAAAAAATGTCACCTCTTTTATGCACAATTTTACAGTGTTTGTTGACTTTGTTGTTGGTGTTGTGTGAGTGTTACCACTAATGTATTACCACTTCCTGTTTGTCCTCTCTGTATTCCAGCTGATTCACTTTCACTTTCAACACTTTCCCTCTCTTGGACCTGAGTCCTCAGGTCCACACCTGTGTCTGTTAGAAACCCAATCATCATTTTTAACAGCTGGGTCGTTCTCACAATTTCGTTGTTTGGTAGCCTGGCAGGAAAAATTTTCAATCATAGCAGTTAGTTTCTAGAAATAAACAGCATTAGTTAGTGGCAGGATTGGATCCTGCACCAAGGCGTTCCGTGGGCCTGGAAACTGACGACCTGTAAGCAATTCAAAGGTTGTGAAACCAGAAATCCTGTTAACAGAAGAGCGAATAGACATTAATGCAATTGGTAATGCGTCAAGCCGTGTTATTTTTGTCTGTGCACATAGTTTGTCAAGTCAAGTTTTAATGTCAAAGTCAGGTTCATTATTTCATCTTTGCTCTAACATTGGGGTGATAAGCAGCCCCGAAACTATATGTCAATTCCAGTGCGTGTTTGTCAGTATGTCAGATCTAACTTTGTCTTGGGAAACCATGGTTGGGGATATAAGTGGTTTATTAGGCAGTTGACAACAGCCACTTCATTAGGTACCTTCACAGCCTGTAGTATGTGTCAGGCTTTGCTAGCATTTACTATAGGCCGGCCTTTCCTGGTTTCAAACCCACCTATCTGCCATATGGCAGTTCCATATATACTGCACCAATCACATATGCAGATTCACTATAAACAATCACCCTCTCTTCACCAGTGTAGTGCAAGGCTTTGATAACAGCTGTCATTTCAGCTCTCTGTGCTGACCGTTTACCTTTTAATCTACCACTCAGTCGTGTTACAAAATCACCCACAACTTGCTCAACCACAGCAAAGCCTGCCTTGAATTTGTCATCTGCTGCTCTGAAACAACAACCATCTGTAAACAGTGTGATTAACGGTGGGGTAGTTGTCAGTGGTACCGCGAACAAACCATCTCTCAATTTATTTGCTTTTTCAGTCAATGGTATAACAATTACAATTAATTATAACAATAATAATTTTTATCTCAGTCAATGGTATGCAATCCTGTGGCTCACCCTCAGTGATTAGATCTGCCATGTGAACACCTTCATGCACATATATGATGTCTTGGCTGGCGATTTCCTTAAATACAAAGTTGGTCACAATAATCAGTTATTTTCTATACTCACAGCTTTTCTTGTTTACCTTTTATAGTGTTCTATGGTGTTCTTTTTTCTTTTTCAATTTATTTCTTTTATCCATTTTAATTTCCTTTCTGCCATAGCTGTTCTATGCCATCTATATTTGCTTTTTAGCTCAGTACCATCAGTGGAATTCTGACTTCCTCTGTAGATACCAAATTCAATTATGCATTTCTTCCTGTCAGATTAATAGGAGTCTGATTTGATTTCAGAACAGGTAGTCACACCTAACAACAAAGTTCTTGATCAGCTTTTAAATTTGTCAAGCTGATTTTCTCATAAAGATTGTCTGTGTCCCTATAGTAACAAGGTCTTTACTAAACATTGAACGGCTGTTTACTCTTTCCCCTTTTTCACTCAAAGGCTCGTATGAAGATGAAAAAGTTCAGTGTCCAGTGAAATATTGTCCAGTTTCTCTTGCCTCCAAGAACATTATTATCTTTGTGAGTCTTTCTGGATTCCACTCAGTCTTTTTGGTGTTTCATCCTTGTAAATGTCTCTGACCATATGCAGTGCCCCCTTCACTGCTTGAGTTCAAGTATAGTCCCATTCAAATAGAATGTGCTTTCAGTCCAGTTTATTAGTTACTCCTCTCTTTGCAACTCCAGCACTTTGATATCACACACAGTTTTTCATTGTCTGTTTCTTGCCAGCTTTTTAGTCACTTTCTTGAATGTCAAAGGATGAGAGCTTTCAGCCTTTCAAGGTTTAACTTAACCCATTGCAAAATATTGCCTTTCAATTTAAAATAAAATTTATCTTGTGACCACCTTCCATCATCAGATGAAGACTCCTCTTCATTTTGTTAAATCTTTTTGTCCTTCATACAATTTATCTGTGTCATTCACCTTTTAACAACTTTCTGTCCTTGTTTAATTGTTCATCTTTATTTCCACCTTTAATAACTTGGTCTCTACTCTTTTCTGTAATTTGTTGTTTTTTCTTTCAAAGCTTCGCTTCTGTCTTTCTGCTAGGTTTTGCTTAATCCCATTTATGGTTTTAACAGACTCATTATATCACAGACACACTACATTTTCACACAAATAAAATCTACATCTACATTTAATTCACCGCTATTGATTTGAAAAACAGGCTGTTGCATTGTGGCTTTGGATTTCTCATAAGGAGGAGGTGTGTGCAAGTAGGGGTAGATCGATTTCACTGGGGGTGGAACTGGAGGAGGAGCCGTAGTTGTCACACTTGAGTCTGGCTGACTGTTTCCTTGTTTAACTTCCTGTTGCTTTGCAGCTGCACCACTGTAAACTTCCCCTTTTCTATTTGATTCAATAGCCTGCATGGCAGCAGCAACCAGAGCCAATCTTGTCCAAATTCTCAACTCTTTCTCTTAGTCTTTTACAGTTGGTCCCTTTCCAAACTATTATCATTTTTCCATGGCACATACACCGGTGAACACACATATTCATCACACTCTTTCTGAAATTCAACCATTCTTTATACAACTGGAAATACAATTCCTCTATATATATACAACATCAAAATGAAATATACCCAAATACAACTGCAGAATCAAGTGCACAATGGAATTTCCTGGGCCTGTAACCCAAAGGTTTCCCAACCCATAAATTTAATACTGTACTCAATTAGATTATTCCTAGGACTTCCACCTAAAGGTTTCTCAACCCATAAATTTAATAAAAAAATTCAAAGATTTCAAAAAGTTTTTCACTCTGATCAATTCTTATTGTTTAAATAATTAATTTCAGTTCGGAGCTCCTTATCAACACAATTAATTTGGTATATGTCCAATAGCAGAATTTGATATAACAGGTTTCTGCTTACCTTTATTTTAGAAGACCGGTCTTTTGTGTTGAAATGGAGCCCTCCCTTACTCTGGTTTCTTCAATGTGAAACCCTCCTTCCTCTCACTCTCTCATTTCCCTCCACAAAACGTCGGCGGTCACCAATTGTTGGACTTTAAGGCGTCCATTTGCATGTTCATAATTTAGAGGAAAGGCACAAGATACAAATATCTAAGTTCAAATATTTATTGATCAGATTGAAAAAGTTTAACAGCGCTGGGTCCTCTCAAGTAGCGAACAACCAGCTCAGGAAGTAACATGCTTATTTATGAAATATGTGACGTCGATCTTTCTTCAGAAAATCTCCACCCACAAAGGCCGTTCCCCTCGTCCATCTGACTCCATCACCACACCCAATTTTAGCCTGTAGGCAAAGATGGACACACATAGACAAAGAAAAACAAACTGTTCTCCTCTCATCCCTGGGAGCCCTGCAGTTCCTCTCCAGTACTCCTCCACTTTGAATAGCATGTTATAATGCTTTCTTAAAAACAAATCATTAATAAAACATTCATTTATAAAAAACATAAGCTGTAAGATGAAAGTGATTATTATGTAAAACATATTTCAATATCATGACATCATTTCATTATTTGTAAAATTGGTTATATGAATAAGGCACACATTAACTTCTTTAGATAGATAAACACATATTAAATCTTTTACTGCAATACTACTTCTAAGCAAACACTTTAATCATTATTAAAACCATCTGTTAGGAAAGAAAACACACACACACACACACATACATACATACACACACACACACACACATACATACATACATACATACAGGAGATTCTGTTTCTTCAAGGTTGAGCTGCCCTGCCCCCATTAAGTTATTCTGTATGCAACCTTCATTTCATTGGTTAATACACATTTATCAAAGACAACATCTTATATTTATTACATCAATTATTCAATGATTAATACTGATTAAGTAAGAAATACATGGCATATTTTATCCTGTGAATATTAAAGCATTAGTTAATAACATCATTAAATACTTTTCCCCCTCAGACCTCTCTCTTATCTTGATCCATACCAGGCGTAAATTCCTCAGCATATGCTCCTTGTAGCTTTTACACACATACAAAAACTGGTAACTCTCCACTCTCGAACATAAACACCTCGTTTTTACATAATAGCTCAGTGCATATATGAAACACACAATGTTTATAGAATAAAATGATCAATTAAAGAAATATAAAAATGGAACAAAATCAATTTCCACAGTCCTTATTTGGACATCTTTGTAACTTTAACACTTTTAGCAATTAGCAAGATTAATAAAACAACATAAAAATCCCACAGTGGCAACGCCATGCCATCGGTGAATGCTTACAGAAAGGACGCATTCATGTGAAAAAATGACATAAATAAATAATTAATTAATTAAATGCTTACAGCACCTGGTATTCCCAGGCGGTCTCCCATACAAGTACTAACCAGGCCCGACCCTGCTTGGCTTCCGAGATCAGACGAGAGCGGGCGCGCTCAGGGTGGTGTGGCCGTAAGCGAGTTTTGACTCGATTCGAGAGACACTTCAAGACTACTGTGGCAACGCCATGCCATTAGCCTACGCTTACAGACAGGAAGCATTTACAAAAATTACATAAATAAATAATTAATTAAAAGCTTACAGCACCTGGTATTCCAGGGCGGTCTCCCATCCAAGTACTTACCAGGCCCAACCCTGCTTGGCTTCCGAGATCAGACGAGAGCGAGCGTGCTCAGGGTGGTGTGGCCGTTAGCAAGGACTGATTCGATTCGAGAGACACTTCAAGACTAATGTGGCAACGCCATGCCATCAGCCTACGCTTACAGAAAGGATGCATTTACAAAAATTTACATCAATAAATAAATAATTTATTAAAAGCTTACAGCACCTGGTATTCCCAGGCGGTCTCCCATCCAAGTACTAACCCGGCCCGACGCTGCTTGGCTTCTGAGATCAGACGAGAGCGGGCGTGCTTTTTTTTTTATTTTTTTTTTTTTATTAAAGTTTCTATTCAATTTACAACACATTATACAAAAAACATATTAAAACATTTACCCACAAAACATTATAAATAAATAATTACATGTCAAAAGCTTCATTGCCATTCGGCAACGTCCAGTGAAAATCTTCAAACACTTCACACACATCATGGTTAAAAACATCATAATATTCAATCAGTTTGTTTTGATTCTTAAAATAAAAAAACAGGCATTTCAGATAGTTTTCCACTTTCATTTTAAAGATCATATCTACATCTATGACTCTCTTCTCTCTTTTGGCTACCGCTCTTCTTTCCCATATTGCTCTTTTCCTAAGCATCACCAGTAGATTTATTACTTTACTATTTTTGTGGTCACCCAACATCATCACTTTATTCCAATCCATGTCCTTTTCACATTTTTCATCTTTCAAACGTTCAAAAAGTCTTTTACATTTTGCATTGAGACTGTCCAGTTTTTTACAATATAAAAACAAATGTAAGAAACCTTCATCTTCTTCTTTACAAACTTTACATATTGAACTTTGCTCTTTTCCAATTTTGTACAACAATGTATCTATAAAAATTGCTTTGTGTCGTATCAGGTACTCCAAATTCCCTAATTTTGTTTCAACCATTTTGCCTCTCATATTATCCCATATCTGAGCTTCTTTTAGGTCTTTGTATTTATGTAACCAACACTCATTTACCTTGGGTTTCTTAAAAACACCATCTCTTAAAATCTGGTACAAAATTTTAACAGAACATTCTTGAAAAACATATTTTCTCTCCTCCGACTTTACACATACATCAATTTCTTGATTCCCCTGCTCCATACTTTCAATTTTATTAATCCAGTCCCTTGGTATAGCTTCCTTTATAATATTATAATTTTTCTGGATTTCTTGTCTAGTGTAATCTTCTTTTGCTTCATCCATTGTGTCCACAATGTACTGAACAGGTAAAAACCCCTCTTTAAACTCATATAAAATATCTCTCACCTTCATGATCCCCACATCCCACCATTTCTTAAAAAACATTTCTTTCCCTTGGTGTACAATATTCTTATTTAGAAACAAAGGTTGGTTTAAAATGTTTTCTCTCCCTTGAGGAGTATACTGCACATACTTTAGAAAATATCCCCAAGCACTTAACATTTCTTTATAAAAGTCAGGTAGACCTTGTACCATCCAATTCTTCGTTTTCATCCATAAAATATTTTTACCCAAGTTAAAACTCCCACATTTGTTTAAAAAATACAACATCGTACTTTTCCATGTCGTTACAATGCCTTCATCCAAAAACTTTTTCACAATTTTAACTCTCAAACTTTTCTTTCTTTCTGCAACATCAATCAAACCTAAACCTCCATTCTCTACTGCTCCTATTATAGTGTGATAGGCAATTCTCGGAGGCTTTCCTTCCCATAAATAATCCAAGAAAAATCTTTTTAGTCTTTGCTCTGCCCATAGAGGCATACTTGACACATATAATGCATACCATAATTTAGATACCATTAAGATATTAAGGATTAAAACTTTACCTTTCAGACATAACGTTCTTAATTTCCACTGGTTCAATCTTCTTTCAATACCCCCTATAATGCCTTCCCACATGGTATTATTTGTTTGCTTATTATCATGCCCCATTAAAATTCCTAAGATCTTCGTTTCTTGAGTTTCTTTAAAAGTAAAAGAACTTGTTAATTCTTGAATTTCCCCAAATCTCATGTACACAGTTTTCTCTTCATTTATTTTCCCTCCTGATACCTTACAAAATTTCTGAACTATTCCCATCGCTGCTTGCACACTTTGAATATCTTTCACAATTAGCGTAGTGTCGTCAGCATATTGGAACATCTTCACCCCTTCATCACTTCCTTTAATATTAACTCCTGTGATATTCCCTGCTTGCTTTATTGCCAGCCCCAGTGGCTCAGCAACCAAGGAATATAAAAGGGCAGATAATGGACATCCTTGTCGAATTGATCTGGTAAGCTTAAAGCATTGTGTTAAAAACCCATTACATTTAACCCGTGTTACAGCCCCTTTATATAAAATCTTAATCCATTTGATAAAATTATCACCAAAATCAAAGCTTTTTAAGACTCTAAATAAAAATTCATGCTCCACTCTGTCAAATGCTTTTTCAAAATCCAAGCTTATCACATAGCCTTCTATATTTTCCTCCTCCATATACCTTATAGTATCTTTTATGCTTATTGTAGTGTCAGCTATATCCCTCCCTTTTATGCCATATGATTGATTACTTTCTATGATGCTTGGCATCACTTCTTTTAGTCTATTGGCTAGAATCTTTGATAGAATTTTCAGGTCTGTATTTAACATTGTTAACGGTCTATAGTTCTTTAAGTCTGCCTTATCTCCCTTTTTCTTATATATCACCTTCATTAATCCCATACCCATTCTCAAGTTCATCTTTCCTTTCTTAAATATCTCATCATACACTTCCTTTAAAATACCTATTAAAACCTCCTTAAAAACTATATAAAATTCACTTCCCAAACCATCTATTCCTGGACTCTTCTTCTTATTTAGTTCACCTATTGCTCTTTCAATTTCTTCTGTACTTATACTTTTATTGCAATCTTTTTTCCCTTCCTTTCCAACTTTTGTTTTTATTAACTTAAGCAACTCTTCCCCTTCATCTTGCACTCCATCTGTTGTAAATAATTCCTCATAATATATTTTAATTTCTCTCAAAATATCTTCATTCCTTTCAACTTCTTCTCCATTCTTCTTTTTAACTACTTTTATTGTTTCCGCATTTCCTTTCCTTCTTTCTAGATCGAAAAAAAACTTTGTACACTTTTCTCCTTCAATTACATATTGCGCTTTACTTCTCAACCTTGCACCTTCATACTTCTTGTCTTCTAATTCTTTAAGTTGATCTTCTAGATCTTTTATTTTCATTATATCCTTCTCATTCCGATTTAACTCCTTTTCTAAATTCTCTCTTATTTCTTTACCCCTATACCTTTTGCATTTCTCTATCAATCGGCATATCTTTATTGTGTGAATTTTCACTAAGTACTTGACATTTTCCCACCACAATCTTTTGTCCTCCATATACATTGCATTATGCTTTTCATTTTCTATGAGCTCCTTTATATCTTGTACATAACTTTCCTCTTTTAAAATCTCCACATTTAAAGCCCAAACCCCTGGACCTTTCTTACGCTTACTCCAATCAATTTGCATAAACATTGATTTGTGATCACTTAAACTAGTTCCCTCATATCTTATCTTGTCAATAAATCCTTCTAGGTTTCTTGTGCATAAAGTAAAATCAATTCTGCTTTGACATATAAAACCCCCAACCATTTGTGTTCTAGAAAATTGTTTTCTTTTCCCGTTCCTTTCTCTCCACACATCGACTAGTTTGTAAGTTTCCATTATTGATTTCAATTCTTTCCTTCCTGTATCAGTTTTAAAAACCATACCATCCACCATATCTATATTGCTTAAAACTGTATTAAAATCTCCCATCAAAATGGCCATTTTGTACTTTAGTAAAACCGTCCTTAAATTATAAAAAAACTGTTTCTTTTCCTTCTCCTCATTAGGTGCATGTACATTTATCACAATTATTTTGTTTTCTTCATATTCCATCTCAATGGCTAAACACTTCCCAACATTATCTTTATATACCACTTTACAAACAATGTTCTTGTTTTTCCTTATTAAAAAGGCCACCCCTCTGCCATAGCTCTTGTCTTGATTGTTGTAAAAAATATCCCCATTCCACCTCTTCCTAATTTCACATATATGTGTTTCTCTCCAATTTGTTTCTTGCAACAAAATCACATCCTCATTTTTAAACATCTCTTTCACTTTTTCAAGCTTGTTAAAGTTTAAAAGTCCTCTGGCATTAAAGGTGACCAGATTTAAAACCATATGAGAGAGATGTAATAAATAAAAAGTATATAAAAAGGAAGTGAAAGCATTAAATGCACCATAATTCTCTCTTTAGTTCATGTCCTCTATATCTTCTAAGCATTCATATCTGTTTTTCAAAAGAGTTTTTCTCCTTATTCCTTTTAAGTTTGGCTTTACCTTTAGTTGTCTTCTTCTTTTGTAGGTTTTCACTGATAATCCAGCATGTTCTTCTTTATCACTGTTAGAGCTCTCATCTCCATCCAGTCCTCCATCTTTAGTGGTTGGTGCATCCAACAACTCACGCAAACTCTCTTGTGAAGATTGTTCCTCTGGCTCTTTAAGTTCCATCCTCTGTCTTTCCCTCCCTTCTTCCTCTTTGTCTAATATATCCATCACATTTTTCACAGTCTTATCAATAACACTTCCCACCTCAACGTCTGGCTTTTGATGTAAAAGTTTGTGTTGATCCTCCATTTGTTCAACATTGTCATTATATTCAGCAGTTCCATCGATTCTTATCTCTTTTGTAGAGAGAGCCTCTGGATCTATTACGTTTTCTCGCCCATGCACTTGCTCGCCAGCACAATGCTCATCATCATTTTCAAACCAACATTCACATTTGTTTAGAGCCTTTTTGCAATCCATACACCTTACCGCCGTGCAATCTCTCCCAAAATGTCCCCTCTCGTCACATACATAGCACTTGAAAGCAGGGCAATCTTTCATTATATGATCTGGGCACATGCACAGCCGACAGGTTTTAACCTGATGGCTGTGCATCACCCGAAAATATTGAAGCCCTTCAGCCGTATCGAACTTAGTACTGTAGGGGAGAGAGGTAACCTCCTTCGGGAACATTGTTTTAACAAATCTTGTCCCATCCTCGATAGTGGTGCCAGGATAAAGGCGTCTTTTAATAGCTGAAATGGGGATAACTCCCCACCCTTCAAGTTTTTCTAAAATTTTGTGATCGCTTATGTAAGCGGGCAAGTGCATAAACGAGACCACGCAGTGTTTGTTTATTAGTTTCTTTACCTCACAAATCATGCCTTTGATGCCTAGTCCATCCATTAATAAATCGACGTCGTCCACATGTTCTAAAGTCACTTCATATTCTTTGTTTTGTTTAGGCCTTACCGCTAAAATTTTCCCCACTCCAATTATCTCTGTTACAGCTGTAATTATATCCTCCGCTCTGGCATTCACATTAGATGTCTCCACAGTTACTGTTGCTTCTTTTAAATAATCCTTCACCGGTTTCTTTCTACTTTGTTCCTTGTCCATGTCGTTTCCATTTTGTATTTCTTTGTCCTTTCCCTTTTCGATCATCAAGCGTGTATCCTCATCCATATCAATTTTTGATGCCATTAGTCTGTCCAACAATTGTGTTTGAATAAAAAGAAAGGCACAAGTACCAAAAATAAAATTTCTACCCCCCCCAAGCAGCGATAGCTGCTGGGAGGAATAAAGAAAAAATACTTTGTAAAAAATAAAAGACTTTCTAAATAAAGTGATAAAACAAACAAAATAACTACAAAAAATGTGGTGAGCCTTCCTCACCAAACTGCAGCCAACTCACTTCCTGGAACGTACCAAGTCGGGCGTGCTCAGGGTGGTGTGGCCGTAAGCAAGTGCTGAATCGATTCGAGACACACTTCAAGACAAATGTGGCAACGCCATGCCATCAGCCTACGCTTACAGAAAGGATGCATTTACAAAAAATTACATAAATAAATAAATAATTAATTAAATGCTTACAGCACCTGGTATTCCCAGGCGGTCTCCCATCCAAGTACTAACCAGGCCCGACCCTGCTTGGCTTCCGAGATCAGACGAGAGCGGGCGTGCTCAGGGTGGTGTGGCCGTAAGCGAGTGCTGTCTCGATTCGAGAGACACTTCAAAACTAATGTGGCAACGCCATGCCATGGGAGAACGCTTACAGAAAGGACGCATTCATGGGAAAAAATGACATGAATAATTAATTAATTAAATGCTTACAGCACCTGGTATTCCCAGGCGGTCTCCCATCCAAGTACTAACCAGGCCCGACCCTGCTTGGCTTCCGAGATCAGACGAGAGCGGGCGCGCTCAGGGTGGTGTGGCCGTAAGCGAGTGTTGACTCGATTCGAGAGACACTTCAAGACTACTGTGGCAACGCCATACCATTAGCCTACGCTTACAGACAGGAAGCATTTACAAAAATTACATAAATAAATAATTAATTAAAAGCTTACAGCACCTGGTATTCCCAGGCGGTCTCCCATCCAAGTACTTACCAGGCCCAACCCTGCTTGGCTTCCGAGATCAGACGAGAGCGAGCGTGCTCAGGGTGGTGTGGCCGTTAGCAAGGACTGATTCGATTCGTTAGACACTTCAAGACTAATGTGGCAACGCCATGCCATCAGCCTACGCTTACAGAAAGGATGCATTTACAAAAATTTACATCAATAAATAAATAATTTATTAAAAAGCTTACAGCACCTGGTATTCCCAGGCGGTCTCCCATCCAAGTACTAACCAGGCCCGACCCTGCTTGGCTTCCGAGGTCAGACGAGAGCGGGCATGCTCAGGGTGGTGTGGCCGTAAGCAAGTGCTGACTCGATTCGAGACACACTTCAAGACTAATGTGGCAACGCCATGACATCGGTGAATGCTTACAAAAAGGATGCATTCATGGGAAAAGATGACATAAATAAACAATTAATTAATTAATTAAATGCTTACAGCACCTGGAATTCCCAGGCGATCTCCCATCCAAGTACTAACCAGGCCCGACCCTGCTTGGCTTCCGAGATCAGACAAGTGCGGGCGTGCTCAGGTTGGTGTGGCCGTAAACGAGTGCTGTCTCGATTCGAGAGACACTTCAAGACAAATGTGGCAACGCCATGCCATCGGTGAACGCTTACAGAAAGGACGCATTCATGTGAAAAAATGACATAAATAAATAATTAATTAATTAAATGCTTACAGCACCTGGTATTCCCAGGCGGTCTCCCATACAAGTACTAACCAGGCCCGACCCTGCTTGGCTTCCGAGATCAGACGAGAGCGGGCGCGCTCAGGGTGGTGTGGCCGTAAGCGAGTGTTGACTCGATTCGAGAGACACTTCAAGACTACTGTGGCAACGCCATGCCATTAGCCTACGCTTACAGACAGGAAGCATTTACAAAAATTACATAAATAAATAATTAATTAAAAGCTTACAGCACCTGGTATTCCAGGGCGGTCTCCCATCCAAGTACTTACCAGGCCCAACCCTGCTTGGCTTCCGAGATCAGACGAGAGCGAGCGTGCTCAGGGTGGTGTGGCCGTTAGCAAGGACTGATTCGATTCGAGAGACACTTCAAGACTAATGTGGCAACGCCATGCCATCAGCCTACGCTTACAGAAAGGATGCATTTACAAAAATTTACATCAATAAATAAATAATTTATTAAAAGCTTACAGCACCTGGTATTCCCAGGCGGTCTCCCATCCAAGTACTAACCCGGCCCGACCCTGCTTGGCTTCTGAGATCAGACGAGAGCGGGCGTGCTTTTTTTTTTTTTTTTTTTTTTTTTTATTAAAGTTTCTATTCAATTTACAACACATTATACAAAAAACATATTAAAACATTTACCCACAAAACATTATAAATAAATAATTACATGTCAAAAGCTTCATTGCCATTCGGCAACGTCCAGTGAAAATCTTCAAACACTTCACACACATCATGGTTAAAAACATCATAATATTCAATCAGTTTGTTTTGATTCTTAAAATAAAAAAACAGGCATTTCAGATAGTTTTCCACTTTCATTTTAAAGATCATATCTACATCTATGACTCTCTTCTCTCTTTTGGCTACCGCTCTTCTTTCCCATATTGCTCTTTTCCTAAGCATCACCAGTAGATTTATTACTTTACTATTTTTGTGGTCACCCAACATCATCACTTTATTCCAATCCATGTCCTTTTCACATTTTTCATCTTTCAAACGTTCAAAAAGTCTTTTACATTTTGCATTGAGACTGTCCAGTTTTTTACAATATAAAAACAAATGTAAGAAACCTTCATCTTCTTCTTTACAAACTTTACATATTGAACTTTGCTCTTTTCCAATTTTGTACAACAATGTATCTATAAAAATTGCTTTGTGTCGTATCAGGTACTCCAAATTCCCTAATTTTGTTTCAACCATTTTGCCTCTCATATTATCCCATATCTGAGCTTCTTTTAGGTCTTTGTATTTATGTAACCAACACTCATTTACCTTGGGTTTCTTAAAAACACCATCTCTTAAAATCTGGTACAAAATTTTAACAGAACATTCTTGAAAAACATATTTTCTCTCCTCCGACTTTACACATACATCAATTTCTTGATTCCCCTGCTCCATACTTTCAATTTTATTAATCCAGTCCCTTGGTATAGCTTCCTTTATAATATTATAATTTTTCTGGATTTCTTGTCTAGTGTAATCTTCTTTTGCTTCATCCATTGTGTCCACAATGTACTGAACAGGTAAAAACCCCTCTTTAAACTCATATAAAATATCTCTCACCTTCATGATCCCCACATCCCACCATTTCTTAAAAAACATTTCTTTCCCTTGGTGTACAATATTCTTATTTAGAAACAAAGGTTGGTTTAAAATGTTTTCTCTCCCTTGAGGAGTATACTGCACATACTTTAGAAAATATCCCCAAGCACTTAACATTTCTTTATAAAAGTCAGGTAGACCTTGTACCATCCAATTCTTCGTTTTCATCCATAAAATATTTTTACCCAAGTTAAAACTCCCACATTTGTTTAAAAAATACAACATCGTACTTTTCCATGTCGTTACAATGCCTTCATCCAAAAACTTTTTCACAATTTTAACTCTCAAACTTTTCTTTCTTTCTGCAACATCAATCAAACCTAAACCTCCATTCTCTACTGCTCCTATTATAGTGTGATAGGCAATTCTCGGAGGCTTTCCTTCCCATAAATAATCCAAGAAAAATCTTTTTAGTCTTTGCTCTGCCCATAGAGGCATACTTGACACATATAATGCATACCATAATTTAGATACCATTAAGATATTAAGGATTAAAACTTTACCTTTCAGACATAACGTTCTTAATTTCCACTGGTTCAATCTTCTTTCAATACCCCCTATAATGCCTTCCCACATGGTATTATTTGTTTGCTTATTATCATGCCCCATTAAAATTCCTAAGATCTTCGTTTCTTGAGTTTCTTTAAAAGTAAAAGAACTTGTTAATTCTTGAATTTCCCCAAATCTCATGTACACAGTTTTCTCTTCATTTATTTTCCCTCCTGATACCTTACAAAATTTCTGAACTATTCCCATCGCTGCTTGCACACTTTGAATATCTTTCACAATTAGCGTAGTGTCGTCAGCATATTGGAACATCTTCACCCCTTCATCACTTCCTTTAATATTAACTCCTGTGATATTCCCTGCTTGCTTTATTGCCAGCCCCAGTGGCTCAGCAACCAAGGAATATAAAAGGGCAGATAATGGACATCCTTGTCGAATTGATCTGGTAAGCTTAAAGCATTGTGTTAAAAACCCATTACATTTAACCCGTGTTACAGCCCCTTTATATAAAATCTTAATCCATTTGATAAAATTATCACCAAAATCAAAGCTTTTTAAGACTCTAAATAAAAATTCATGCTCCACTCTGTCAAATGCTTTTTCAAAATCCAAGCTTATCACATAGCCTTCTATATTTTCCTCCTCCATATACCTTATAGTATCTTTTATGCTTATTGTAGTGTCAGCTATATCCCTCCCTTTTATGCCATATGATTGATTACTTTCTATGATGCTTGGCATCACTTCTTTTAGTCTATTGGCTAGAATCTTTGATAGAATTTTCAGGTCTGTATTTAACATTGTTAACGGTCTATAGTTCTTTAAGTCTGCCTTATCTCCCTTTTTCTTATATATCACCTTCATTAATCCCATACCCATTCTCAAGTTCATCTTTCCTTTCTTAAATATCTCATCATACACTTCCTTTAAAATACCTATTAAAACCTCCTTAAAAACTATATAAAATTCACTTCCCAAACCATCTATTCCTGGACTCTTCTTCTTATTTAGTTCACCTATTGCTCTTTCAATTTCTTCTGTACTTATACTTTTATTGCAATCTTTTTTCCCTTCCTTTCCAACTTTTGTTTTTATTAACTTAAGCAACTCTTCCCCTTCATCTTGCACTCCATCTGTTGTAAATAATTCCTCATAATATATTTTAATTTCTCTCAAAATATCTTCATTCCTTTCAACTTCTTCTCCATTCTTCTTTTTAACTACTTTTATTGTTTCCGCATTTCCTTTCCTTCTTTCTAGATCGAAAAAAAACTTTGTACACTTTTCTCCTTCAATTACATATTGCGCTTTACTTCTCAACCTTGCACCTTCATACTTCTTGTCTTCTAATTCTTTAAGTTGATCTTCTAGATCTTTTATTTTCATTATATCCTTCTCATTCCGATTTAACTCCTTTTCTAAATTCTCTCTTATTTCTTTACCCCTATACCTTTTGCATTTCTCTATCAATCGGCATATCTTTATTGTGTGAATTTTCACTAAGTACTTGACATTTTCCCACCACAATCTTTTGTCCTCCATATACATTGCATTATGCTTTTCATTTTCTATGAGCTCCTTTATATCTTGTACATAACTTTCCTCTTTTAAAATCTCCACATTTAAAGCCCAAACCCCTGGACCTTTCTTACGCTTACTCCAATCAATTTGCATAAACATTGATTTGTGATCACTTAAACTAGTTCCCTCATATCTTATCTTGTCAATAAATCCTTCTAGGTTTCTTGTGCATAAAGTAAAATCAATTCTGCTTTGACATATAAAACCCCCAACCATTTGTGTTCTAGAAAATTGTTTTCTTTTCCCGTTCCTTTCTCTCCACACATCGACTAGTTTGTAAGTTTCCATTATTGATTTCAATTCTTTCCTTCCTGTATCAGTTTTAAAAACCATACCATCCACCATATCTATATTGCTTAAAACTGTATTAAAATCTCCCATCAAAATGGCCATTTTGTACTTTAGTAAAACCGTCCTTAAATTATAAAAAAACTGTTTCTTTTCCTTCTCCTCATTAGGTGCATGTACATTTATCACAATTATTTTGTTTTCTTCATATTCCATCTCAATGGCTAAACACTTCCCAACATTATCTTTATATACCACTTTACAAACAATGTTCTTGTTTTTCCTTATTAAAAAGGCCACCCCTCTGCCATAGCTCTTGTCTTGATTGTTGTAAAAAATATCCCCATTCCACCTCTTCCTAATTTCACATATATGTGTTTCTCTCCAATTTGTTTCTTGCAACAAAATCACATCCTCATTTTTAAACATCTCTTTCACTTTTTCAAGCTTGTTAAAGTTTAAAAGTCCTCTGGCATTAAAGGTGACCAGATTTAAAACCATATGAGAGAGATGTAATAAATAAAAAGTATATAAAAAGGAAGTGAAAGCATTAAATGCACCATAATTCTCTCTTTAGTTCATGTCCTCTATATCTTCTAAGCATTCATATCTGTTTTTCAAAAGAGTTTTTCTCCTTATTCCTTTTAAGTTTGGCTTTACCTTTAGTTGTCTTCTTCTTTTGTAGGTTTTCACTGATAATCCAGCATGTTCTTCTTTATCACTGTTAGAGCTCTCATCTCCATCCAGTCCTCCATCTTTAGTGGTTGGTGCATCCAACAACTCACGCAAACTCTCTTGTGAAGATTGTTCCTCTGGCTCTTTAAGTTCCATCCTCTGTCTTTCCCTCCCTTCTTCCTCTTTGTCTAATATATCCATCACATTTTTCACAGTCTTATCAATAACACTTCCCACCTCAACGTCTGGCTTTTGATGTAAAAGTTTGTGTTGATCCTCCATTTGTTCAACATTGTCATTATATTCAGCAGTTCCATCGATTCTTATCTCTTTTGTAGAGAGAGCCTCTGGATCTATTACGTTTTCTCGCCCATGCACTTGCTCGCCAGCACAATGCTCATCATCATTTTCAAACCAACATTCACATTTGTTTAGAGCCTTTTTGCAATCCATACACCTTACCGCCGTGCAATCTCTCCCAAAATGTCCCCTCTCGTCACATACATAGCACTTGAAAGCAGGGCAATCTTTCATTATATGATCTGGGCACATGCACAGCCGACAGGTTTTAACCTGATGGCTGTGCATCACCCGAAAATATTGAAGCCCTTCAGCCGTATCGAACTTAGTACTGTAGGGGAGAGAGGTAACCTCCTTCGGGAACATTGTTTTAACAAATCTTGTCCCATCCTCGATAGTGGTGCCAGGATAAAGGCGTCTTTTAATAGCTGAAATGGGGATAACTCCCCACCCTTCAAGTTTTTCTAAAATTTTGTGATCGCTTATGTAAGCGGGCAAGTGCATAAACGAGACCACGCAGTGTTTGTTTATTAGTTTCTTTACCTCACAAATCATGCCTTTGATGCCTAGTCCATCCATTAATAAATCGACGTCGTCCACATGTTCTAAAGTCACTTCATATTCTTTGTTTTGTTTAGGCCTTACCGCTAAAATTTTCCCCACTCCAATTATCTCTGTTACAGCTGTAATTATATCCTCCGCTCTGGCATTCACATTAGATGTCTCCACAGTTACTGTTGCTTCTTTTAAATAATCCTTCACCGGTTTCTTTCTACTTTGTTCCTTGTCCATGTCGTTTCCATTTTGTATTTCTTTGTCCTTTCCCTTTTCGATCATCAAGCGTGTATCCTCATCCATATCAATTTTTGATGCCATTAGTCTGTCCAACAATTGTGTTTGAATAAAAAGAAAGGCACAAGTACCAAAAATAAAATTTCTACCCCCCCCAAGCAGCGATAGCTGCTGGGAGGAATAAAGAAAAAATACTTTGTAAAAAATAAAAGACTTTCTAAATAAAGTGATAAAACAAACAAAATAACTACAAAAAATGTGGTGAGCCTTCCTCACCAAACTGCAGCCAACTCACTTCCTGGAACGTACCAAGTCGGGCGTGCTCAGGGTGGTGTGGCCGTAAGCAAGTGCTGAATCGATTCGAGACACACTTCAAGACAAATGTGGCAACGCCATGCCATCAGCCTACGCTTACAGAAAGGATGCATTTACAAAAAATTACATAAATAAATAAATAATTAATTAAATGCTTACAGCACCTGGTATTCCCAGGCGGTCTCCCATCCAAGTACTAACCAGGCCCGACCCTGCTTGGCTTCCGAGATCAGACGAGAGCGGGCGTGCTCAGGGTGGTGTGGCCGTAAGCGAGTGCTGTCTCGATTCGAGAGACACTTCAAAACTAATGTGGCAACGCCATGCCATGGGAGAACGCTTACAGAAAGGACGCATTCATGGGAAAAAATGACATGAATAATTAATTAATTAAATGCTTACAGCACCTGGTATTCCCAGGCGGTCTCCCATCCAAGTACTAACCAGGCCCGACCCTGCTTGGCTTCCGAGATCAGACGAGAGCGGGCGCGCTCAGGGTGGTGTGGCCGTAAGCGAGTGTTGACTCGATTCGAGAGACACTTCAAGACTACTGTGGCAACGCCATGCCATTAGCCTACGCTTACAGACAGGAAGCATTTACAAAAATTACATAAATAAATAATTAATTAAAAGCTTACAGCACCTGGTATTCCCAGGCGGTCTCCCATCCAAGTACTTACCAGGCCCAACCCTGCTTGGCTTCCGAGATCAGACGAGAGCGAGCGTGCTCAGGGTGGTGTGGCCGTTAGCAAGGACTGATTCGATTCGAGAGACACTTCAAGACTAATGTGGCAACGCCATGCCATCAGCCTACGCTTACAGAAAGGATGCATTTACAAAAATTTACATCAATAAATAAATAATTTATTAAAAAGCTTACAGCACCTGGTATTCCCAGGCGGTCTCCCATCCAAGTACTAACCAGGCCCGACCCTGCTTGGCTTCCGAGGTCAGACGAGAGCGGGCATGCTCAGGGTGGTGTGGCCGTAAGCAAGTGCTGACTCGATTCGAGACACACTTCAAGACTAATGTGGCAACGCCATGACATCGGTGAATGCTTACAAAAAGGATGCATTCATGGGAAAAGATGACATAAATAAACAATTAATTAATTAATTAAATGCTTACAGCACCTGGAATTCCCAGGCGATCTCCCATCCAAGTACTAACCAGGCCCGACCCTGCTTGGCTTCCGAGATCAGACAAGTGCGGGCGTGCTCAGGTTGGTGTGGCCGTAAACGAGTGCTGTCTCGATTCGAGAGACACTTCAAGACAAATGTGGCAACGCCATGCCATCGGTGAATGCTTACAGAAAGGACGCATTCATGTGAAAAAATGACATAAATAAATAATTAATTAATTAAATGCTTACAGCACCTGGTATTCCCAGGCGGTCTCCCATACAAGTACTAACCAGGCCCGACCCTGCTTGGCTTCCGAGATCAGACGAGAGCGGGCGCGCTCAGGGTGGTGTGGCCGTAAGCGAGTGTTGACTCGATTCGAGAGACACTTCAAGACTACTGTGGCAACGCCATGCCATTAGCCTACGCTTACAGACAGGAAGCATTTACAAAAATTACATAAATAAATAATTAATTAAAAGCTTACAGCACCTGGTATTCCAGGGCGGTCTCCCATCCAAGTACTTACCAGGCCCAACCCTGCTTGGCTTCCGAGATCAGACGAGAGCGAGCGTGCTCAGGGTGGTGTGGCCGTTAGCAAGGACTGATTCGATTCGAGAGACACTTCAAGACTAATGTGGCAACGCCATGCCATCAGCCTACGCTTACAGAAAGGATGCATTTACAAAAATTTACATCAATAAATAAATAATTTATTAAAAGCTTACAGCACCTGGTATTCCCAGGCGGTCTCCCATCCAAGTACTAACCCGGCCCGACCCTGCTTGGCTTCTGAGATCAGACGAGAGCGGGCGTGCTTTTTTTTTTTTTTTTTTTTTTTATTAAAGTTTCTATTCAATTTACAACACATTATACAAAAAACATATTAAAACATTTACCCACAAAACATTATAAATAAATAATTACATGTCAAAAGCTTCATTGCCATTCGGCAACGTCCAGTGAAAATCTTCAAACACTTCACACACATCATGGTTAAAAACATCATAATATTCAATCAGTTTGTTTTGATTCTTAAAATAAAAAAACAGGCATTTCAGATAGTTTTCCACTTTCATTTTAAAGATCATATCTACATCTATGACTCTCTTCTCTCTTTTGGCTACCGCTCTTCTTTCCCATATTGCTCTTTTCCTAAGCATCACCAGTAGATTTATTACTTTACTATTTTTGTGGTCACCCAACATCATCACTTTATTCCAATCCATGTCCTTTTCACATTTTTCATCTTTCAAACGTTCAAAAAGTCTTTTACATTTTGCATTGAGACTGTCCAGTTTTTTACAATATAAAAACAAATGTAAGAAACCTTCATCTTCTTCTTTACAAACTTTACATATTGAACTTTGCTCTTTTCCAATTTTGTACAACAATGTATCTATAAAAATTGCTTTGTGTCGTATCAGGTACTCCAAATTCCCTAATTTTGTTTCAACCATTTTGCCTCTCATATTATCCCATATCTGAGCTTCTTTTAGGTCTTTGTATTTATGTAACCAATACTCATTTACCTTGGGTTTCTTAAAAACACCATCTCTTAAAATCTGGTACAAAATTTTAACAGAACATTCTTGAAAAACATATTTTCTCTCCTCCGACTTTACACATACATCAATTTCTTGATTCCCCTGCTCCATACTTTCAATTTTATTAATCCAGTCCCTTGGTATAGCTTCCTTTATAATATTATAATTTTTCTGGATTTCTTGTCTAGTGTAATCTTCTTTTGCTTCATCCATTGTGTCCACAATGTACTGAACAGGTAAAAACCCCTCTTTAAACTCATATAAAATATCTCTCACCTTCATGATCCCCACATCCCACCATTTCTTAAAAAACATTTCTTTCCCTTGGTGTACAATATTCTTATTTAGAAACAAAGGTTGGTTTAAAATGTTTTCTCTCCCTTGAGGAGTATACTGCACATACTTTAGAAAATATCCCCAAGCACTTAACATTTCTTTATAAAAGTCAGGTAGACCTTGTACCATCCAATTCTTCGTTTTCATCCATAAAATATTTTTACCCAAGTTAAAACTCCCACATTTGTTTAAAAAATACAACATCGTACTTTTCCATGTCGTTACAATGCCTTCATCCAAAAACTTTTTCACAATTTTAACTCTCAAACTTTTCTTTCTTTCTGCAACATCAATCAAACCTAAACCTCCATTCTCTACTGCTCCTATTATAGTGTGATAGGCAATTCTCGGAGGCTTTCCTTCCCATAAATAATCCAAGAAAAATCTTTTTAGTCTTTGCTCTGCCCATAGAGGCATACTTGACACATATAATGCATACCATAATTTAGATACCATTAAGATATTAAGGATTAAAACTTTACCTTTCAGACATAACGTTCTTAATTTCCACTGGTTCAATCTTCTTTCAATACCCCCTATAATGCCTTCCCACATGGTATTATTTGTTTGCTTATTATCATGCCCCATTAAAATTCCTAAGATCTTCGTTTCTTGAGTTTCTTTAAAAGTAAAAGAACTTGTTAATTCTTGAATTTCCCCAAATCTCATGTACACAGTTTTCTCTTCATTTATTTTCCCTCCTGATACCTTACAAAATTTCTGAACTATTCCCATCGCTGCTTGCACACTTTGAATATCTTTCACAATTAGCGTAGTGTCGTCAGCATATTGGAACATCTTCACCCCTTCATCACTTCCTTTAATATTAACTCCTGTGATATTCCCTGCTTGCTTTATTGCCAGCCCCAGTGGCTCAGCAACCAAGGAATATAAAAGGGCAGATAATGGACATCCTTGTCGAATTGATCTGGTAAGCTTAAAGCATTGTGTTAAAAACCCATTACATTTAACCCGTGTTACAGCCCCTTTATATAAAATCTTAATCCATTTGATAAAATTATCACCAAAATCAAAGCTTTTTAAGACTCTAAATAAAAATTCATGCTCCACTCTGTCAAATGCTTTTTCAAAATCCAAGCTTATCACATAGCCTTCTATATTTTCCTCCTCCATATACCTTATAGTATCTTTTATGCTTATTGTAGTGTCAGCTATATCCCTCCCTTTTATGCCATATGATTGATTACTTTCTATGATGCTTGGCATCACTTCTTTTAGTCTATTGGCTAGAATCTTTGATAGAATTTTCAGGTCTGTATTTAACATTGTTAACGGTCTATAGTTCTTTAAGTCTGCCTTATCTCCCTTTTTCTTATATATCACCTTCATTAATCCCATACCCATTCTCAAGTTCATCTTTCCTTTCTTAAATATCTCATCATACACTTCCTTTAAAATACCTATTAAAACCTCCTTAAAAACTATATAAAATTCACTTCCCAAACCATCTATTCCTGGACTCTTCTTCTTATTTAGTTCACCTATTGCTCTTTCAATTTCTTCTGTACTTATACTTTTATTGCAATCTTTTTTCCCTTCCTTTCCAACTTTTGTTTTTATTAACTTAAGCAACTCTTCCCCTTCATCTTGCACTCCATCTGTTGTAAATAATTCCTCATAATATATTTTAATTTCTCTCAAAATATCTTCATTCCTTTCAACTTCTTCTCCATTCTTCTTTTTAACTACTTTTATTGTTTCCGCATTTCCTTTCCTTCTTTCTAGATCGAAAAAAAACTTTGTACACTTTTCTCCTTCAATTACATATTGCGCTTTACTTCTCAACCTTGCACCTTCATACTTCTTGTCTTCTAATTCTTTAAGTTGATCTTCTAGATCTTTTATTTTCATTATATCCTTCTCATTCCGATTTAACTCCTTTTCTAAATTCTCTCTTATTTCTTTACCCCTATACCTTTTGCATTTCTCTATCAATCGGCATATCTTTATTGTGTGAATTTTCACTAAGTACTTGACATTTTCCCACCACAATCTTTTGTCCTCCATATACATTGCATTATGCTTTTCATTTTCTATGAGCTCCTTTATATCTTGTACATAACTTTCCTCTTTTAAAATCTCCACATTTAAAGCCCAAACCCCTGGACCTTTCTTACGCTTACTCCAATCAATTTGCATAAACATTGATTTGTGATCACTTAAACTAGTTCCCTCATATCTTATCTTGTCAATAAATCCTTCTAGGTTTCTTGTGCATAAAGTAAAATCAATTCTGCTTTGACATATAAAACCCCCAACCATTTGTGTTCTAGAAAATTGTTTTCTTTTCCCGTTCCTTTCTCTCCACACATCGACTAGTTTGTAAGTTTCCATTATTGATTTCAATTCTTTCCTTCCTGTATCAGTTTTAAAAACCATACCATCCACCATATCTATATTGCTTAAAACTGTATTAAAATCTCCCATCAAAATGGCCATTTTGTACTTTAGTAAAACCGTCCTTAAATTATAAAAAAACTGTTTCTTTTCCTTCTCCTCATTAGGTGCATGTACATTTATCACAATTATTTTGTTTTCTTCATATTCCATCTCAATGGCTAAACACTTCCCAACATTATCTTTATATACCACTTTACAAACAATGTTTTTGTTTTTCCTTATTAAAAAGGCCACCCCTCTGCCATAGCTCTTGTCTTGATTGTTGTAAAAAATATCCCCATTCCACCTCTTCCTAATTTCACATATATGTGTTTCTCTCCAATTTGTTTCTTGCAACAAAATCACATCCTCATTTTTAAACATCTCTTTCACTTTTTCAAGCTTGTTAAAGTTTAAAAGTCCTCTGGCATTAAAGGTGACCAGATTTAAAACCATATGAGAGAGATGTAATAAATAAAAAGTATATAAAAAGGAAGTGAAAGCATTAAATGCACCATAATTCTCTCTTTAGTTCATGTCCTCTATATCTTCTAAGCATTCATATCTGTTTTTCAAAAGAGTTTTTCTCCTTATTCCTTTTAAGTTTGGCTTTACCTTTAGTTGTCTTCTTCTTTTGTAGGTTTTCACTGATAATCCAGCATGTTCTTCTTTATCACTGTTAGAGCTCTCATCTCCATCCAGTCCTCCATCTTTAGTGGTTGGTGCATCCAACAACTCACGCAAACTCTCTTGTGAAGATTGTTCCTCTGGCTCTTTAAGTTCCATCCTCTGTCTTTCCCTCCCTTCTTCCTCTTTGTCTAATATATCCATCACATTTTTCACAGTCTTATCAATAACACTTCCCACCTCAACGTCTGGCTTTTGATGTAAAAGTTTGTGTTGATCCTCCATTTGTTCAACATTGTCATTATATTCAGCAGTTCCATCGATTCTTATCTCTTTTGTAGAGAGAGCCTCTGGATCTATTACGTTTTCTCGCCCATGCACTTGCTCGCCAGCACAATGCTCATCATCATTTTCAAACCAACATTCACATTTGTTTAGAGCCTTTTTGCAATCCATACACCTTACCGCCGTGCAATCTCTCCCAAAATGTCCCCTCTCGTCACATACATAGCACTTGAAAGCAGGGCAATCTTTCATTATATGATCTGGGCACATGCACAGCCGACAGGTTTTAACCTGATGGCTGTGCATCACCCGAAAATATTGAAGCCCTTCAGCCGTATCGAACTTAGTACTGTAGGGGAGAGAGGTAACCTCCATCGGGAACATTGTTTTAACAAATCTTGTCCCATCCTCGATAGTGGTGCCAGGATAAAGGCGTCTTTTAATAGCTGAAATGGGGATAACTCCCCACCCTTCAAGTTTTTCTAAAATTTTGTGATCGCTTATGTAAGCGGGCAAGTGCATAAACGAGACCACGCAGTGTTTGTTTATTAGTTTCTTTACCTCACAAATCATGCCTTTGATGCCTAGTCCATCCATTAATAAATCGACGTCGTCCACATGTTCTAAAGTCACTTCATATTCTTTGTTTTGTTTAGGCCTTACCGCTAAAATTTTCCCCACTCCAATTATCTCTGTTACAGCTGTAATTATATCCTCCGCTCTGGCATTCACATTAGATGTCTCCACAGTTACTGTTGCTTCTTTTAAATAATCCTTCACCGGTTTCTTTCTACTTTGTTCCTTGTCCATGTCGTTTCCATTTTGTATTTCTTTGTCCTTTCCCTTTTCGATCATCAAGCGTGTATCCTCATCCATATCAATTTTTGATGCCATTAGTCTGTCCAACAATTGTGTTTGAATAAAAAGAAAGGCACAAGTACCAAAAATAAAATTTCTACCCCCCCCAAGCAGCGATAGCTGCTGGGAGGAATAAAGAAAAAATACTTTGTAAAAAATAAAAGACTTTCTAAATAAAGTGATAAAACAAACAAAATAACTACAAAAAATGTGGTGAGCCTTCCTCACCAAACTGCAGCCAACTCACTTCCTGGAACGTACCAAGTCGGGCGTGCTCAGGGTGGTGTGGCCGTAAGCAAGTGCTGAATCGATTCGAGACACACTTCAAGACAAATGTGGCAACGCCATGCCATCAGCCTACGCTTACAGAAAGGATGCATTTACAAAAAATTACATAAATAAATAAATAATTAATTAAATGCTTACAGCACCTGGTATTCCCAGGCGGTCTCCCATCCAAGTACTAACCAGGCCCGACCCTGCTTGGCTTCCGAGATCAGACGAGAGCGGGCGTGCTCAGGGTGGTGTGGCCGTAAGCGAGTGCTGTCTCGATTCGAGAGACACTTCAAAACTAATGTGGCAACGCCATGCCATGGGAGAACGCTTACAGAAAGGACCCATTCATGGGAAAAAATGACATGAATAATTAATTAATTAAATGCTTACAGCACCTGGTATTCCCAGGCGGTCTCCCATCCAAGTACTAACCAGGCCCGACCCTGCTTGGCTTCCGAGATCAGACGAGAGCGGGCGCGCTCAGGGTGGTGTGGCCGTAAGCGAGTGTTGACTCGATTCGAGAGACACTTCAAGACTACTGTGGCAACGCCATGCCATTAGCTTACGCTTACAGAAAGGATGCATTTACAAAAATTTACATCAATAAATAAAT
>NC_133338.1:11002200-11054700 GCF_030506205.2 Paramisgurnus dabryanus | reverse complement strand
AAAACCAACACTTTTCCTTTTAAACTTAAATTCCTTAGTTTCCAAAAATTCAGTTTTCTCTCAATGTCAATAATCAGATTATTCCATACATCATCTCTTGTTTTCTTCTCATCTTTACCCATTAGAATTCCTAAAATTTTCATTTCTTCCACTTCTTTGAATTTAAAGCAATCTTCCAGACTAGCAGCATTACCAAATTTCATGTAAACAGTTTTGTCCTCGTTCACTTTACTTCCTGAACCCTTACAAAATTCATTAACAACATTCATAACTTCTTTGACACTTTCCTTCCCCTTTACAATTATTGTGGTATCGTCAGCATACTGAAACACTTTACTTTTCTCACTTTCAATCCCCATTATCTTCTTGTTTTCTTTAATTGCTAGTCCTAATGGTTCAGATAGTAAAGAATATAGTAAGGCAGAGAGTGGACAACCCTGCCTCACTGATCTTGTAACATTAAAAGCATTTGATAAAAAACCATTACATTTAACTTTAGTCAGAGCACCCTTATATAAAATCTTGATCCATTTGATAAAATTCTCTCCAAAACCAAAACTCTTTAAAACATCAAATAAAAACACATGTTCCACCCTATCAAATGCCTTTTCAAAATCCAGACTAAACACATATCCTTCTTGTTTTTCTTTTGTCATATACCAAATAGTGTCCCTTATACTCATCGTCACATCCGCAATATCTCTTCCCTTAACAGCATAAGCTTGGTTTGTAGTTATTATTTTTGGCATTATTTTCTTCAATCTGTTAGCTAAAACCTTTGCAATTATTTTTAAGTCTGTGTTCAACATTGATATGGGTCTATAATTCTTTAAATCTGTCTTTTCACCTTTCTTTTTGTAAATGAGTTTCATTAATCCAATCCGCATTCTTTCATAAATTTCTTCCCTTTCAAAGATTTCTTTAAAAACCTCTTTTAAAATCTCTATTAAAATCCCCTTAAAACACTTATAAAATTCACTTCCTAAACCGTCAATTCCTGGGCTTTTCTTTTTATTTAGTTCGTCAATCGCTTGTTCAATTTCTTCTGCTCTAAACTCTTGTTCACATTCCTCTTTATCTTCTTCGATTACTTTTGCTTTTATTTTGTTAAGAAAATCTGTTTTTTCTTTCTCCTCTACTCCTCTTGCCTTAAAAAGATCTTCATAAAAATCCTTAATTTCTTTTAGAACATTTGCATTTCCCTGTATTATTTCTCCATTTTTTCCTTTTATCTCCTTTATCGTTTCAGCATTCCCTTTCTTTTTTTCTAAATCAAAAAAGAATTTTGTACATTTTTCTCCCTCAACCATATACTGTGCTTTACTTCGTAATCTTGCTCCTTCATATTGCTTTTCCTCTACTTCTTTCAACTTTTCTTCGATTTCTTTGATCTTTTGAATGTCCTTATTTTCTTCATTTAATTCTTTTTCAAGACTTGCTTTCAATTCTTTCTCCTTAAACCTTTTACATTTTTGCACTAATTTACAATATTCAATTGAATATTTGTTTATAGCATACTTTACATTTTCCCACCATATTCTCTTATTTTCTGCATACATTACACTGTTTTTCTCATTCTCAATAATTTCTTTCACGCTTTCAACATAATGTTTGTCCTTCAAAATTTCTGTGTTTAAAACCCATACTCCAGGCCCTCTTTGTAATTTCTCCCAATCTATGTTAAAAAATAAAAACTTGTGATCACTTAAACTTGTCTCCTCATACTTGATATCTTCAATAAAATTCTCCACATTTCTTGTACACAAAATAAAATCAATCCTCGTATTACACACAAAATTCATCACAATTTGTCTTCTTGAAAACTCTTTTTTCCTTTGATTTCTTTCTCTCCACACATCAGTCATTTTAAAATCTTCCATTCAAAATTTTAGTTCTTTTCTTCCCATATCACTCTTAAAAACCATTCCTTCCGCCATGTCTTGTTTGCTAAAAACCGTATTAAAATCTCCCGCTATTACAAATTCTTTATAATCCTTTAAAAACTCTCTTAAATGATTAAAAAAAACCTTTTTTTCTTTTTCCTCCGTCGGCGCATGTACATTAACTAAAACAATTTTCTTCATCTCATAAATTACTTCTACAACCATACATTTTCCTTTTCCATCCTTGTATAAAACTTTACTCTCTTTAAAAACGTCACTTTTCATTAAAATTGCGACTCCTCTTCCACATTTTCCATCACCGTTATTATGTAAAATCCATCCTTCCCATTTCTTTCGATAGTCCATTAAAATATCATCTTTCCAGTTTGTTTCCTGCAGTAAAATGATGTCCTGATTTTTAAAATGATCAGTTACTCTTTCAAATTTCTTAAAATCTAAAAGTCCCCTAGCGTTAAAAGTCACACATCGTAAAACCATTAAAAAAATAAATAAAATAAAAACCTTAAATACCATCATCTCAGTCCATCTCCTCTCCTCGCCTTAACACCTCAAATCTATTTTCTCTTGTCAATTGGGACTTTAATTTCTTTTTTCGCGCATTATCAATATTTGGCGTTACCTTCATTGTTCTTCTCCTCAAAGGCCTTTTTTCCCGTCTGTCCATTACTCCTGCTTCTTCCATTTCATCGTCCTCTCTTTCGCAGTCTTGTGCTGTACTCCGTTGTTCCTCGTTACCTTCTTTGTCCATTAAAACATCCAAACTCTCCGATATCTCCATTTGTGTCCTTTCTGTGTCCTTTTCCCGTACCGTTTCCTCTTGATTTTCAGTTGCTTTTTCTTCAATTATCTGCTTTTCCGCCATTGCTTCTTCTCCTTCAGGCTCTGTTGACTGCTGTTTCTCTATTTGTCTCCCCTCTTCATTCGTTCTCTCTTCTGCGTTATCATTTCTTTTATGCATTTGTCTGGGCACCTGATTATCCACCCCTCCTTCCTCTTCCTCCATCCAACACTCACATTTGTTTAGAAAATCATTGCAATCCGGGCACCTGACTGCTCTACACTGACGTGCAAAGTGTCCCAGCTCCTCGCACTTATAAGATTTAAACTCGGGGCACTCCTTCAGCAAATGTTCCGAGCTCATGCACAGCCGACAGGTTTTCACCTGATGGCTGTGCATCACCCGGAAATGCTGGGAGCCCTCCGCAGTCTCAAACTTTGTGCTGTATGGTAGTGAGACCACCTCCTTAGGGAACCTCACTCTCACGTATCTCGTACCGTCCTCTATGTCGGTGCCCGGATACACTCTCCTTTTAAGTTTTGTGATTGGCACAACCTGCCAGCTTTCTAATTTCTCTAAAATTTCATAATCATCTAGGTACCCAGGCAAATGCATAAAAGAGACAACATATTCCTTATTTTTTAGCTTTCTTACGTTGCACTGCACACCTTTAATCATTAGTCCTTCCATTAGATCCTCGCACATTTCCTCATTTTCTAAAATCAGTTCATATTCATTATTATTTCGTGGTCTCATTACCAAAATGTTCCCTTGTCCAATCATATCTGCTACTGCTTTTATTAAATCTTCCGCTTTCAATCCTTCCACATTATCAACATTCACAATCACTGTTGCTTCTTTTGCGTAAATCCTTTGCTCACCTCTTTTCTTTGCTTTTTCACCGTGCATTTCCATCTCGTTGTCTTTTTTGCTGTCCATTTTCGTTACCGTTGCTTTCGTTTTCAACATTTTCTCTGCTGTTTTCTGTTAAACTATCTTTCCTGGCGTCTTCATTTAAATCTTTTCCAGCTCGTTGTCGTTTTTCCATTCCCTTTTCGTTACCGTTGCTTTCATTTTCAAAGATTCCTCTTCTACTTTCAGTTAATCCATCCTGCCTTGCGTCTTTATTTAAATCATGTCCAGCTCCTTTTCGTTTATCCAGTCCAGTTTCGTTGCCAGTACTTTGTTCCTCAGCCATTTCAGTGTTGTTTGACATGCGTCCGTCTGATCTTTTTTTAATTTTAACTAAATACAACAAAAAACCACCTCACAGTCAGCATAAAGCTGCTGTTCGGTGGTTTAAACTCAAAATAAACACTTCACAAACAATAAATTAAACTCAAACTATAAACTAAATTCAAATTTAACAAACCCACGTGAGGGAGCCTTTCTCCCTCTACTACCGGCACAGACACTTCCTGGAACGTACCAACTAGCGGGCGTGCTCAGGGTGGTGTGGCCGTAAGCGAGTGCTGACTGGATTCGATAGACACTTCAAGACTTATGTGGCAACGCCATGACATTAGTGAACGCTTACAGAAAGAACGCATTCATGGGAAAAAATGACATAAATAATTAATTAATTGTTTACAGCACCTGGTAATCCCAGGCGGTCTCCCATCCAAGTACTAACCAGGCCCGACCCTGCTTGGCTTCCGAGATCAGACGAGAGCGGGCGTGCTCAGGGTGTTGTGGCCGTAAGCGAGTGCGGACTCGATTCGAGAGACACTTCAAAACTAATTTGGCAACGCCATGCCATGGGAGAACGCTTACAGAAAGGACGCATTCATGGGAAAAAATGACATAAATAAATATTTAATTTTCGGCAAGGAGAGGCCAGGCTGCAGTGTACAGAGGCAGCAAAGTCTGTGGCAGAGGCCCCCAGCACCGTTGTTGACCCTACATGGCTGGATCGCAAGACAGCAGAGGCGGCTGCCAAGAGGTCCGGGGGTGAGCTGTGGAAAGGTCAGCTGGTCATTGTGTTTGGGAAGTATGCTGGTCAGACCTTTAGGTGGCTTCTAGAAAACGATGTTGGCTGGCTGGTGTGGTTGCTGTTCCAGTACTGCCAGCAGGGAGAGCAGAACGAGCTGCTGAAGTGGCAGAAGGAACGACTGCTCGAGTATGCCAGAGAGTTCCCTCCTGTCACATGGGACCTTGACAGGAGGTTGAAGGTAAGATAAACTTAGTTACCTTTTAGACCTAAGTAATTAATGTTAAACAGTAACCAGTATTAGTAAAAGTATTATTTTATGAAATTATTCTATGGTTGTGTTTTGTTTTCTGCAGACAGCACAATTGAAGAAAGACCGGGCTCCTCTGACTGTCCCTGACCTCTCTCAGCAGGACCCCAACTACACCAGTGATGCCGAGTTGTTGGCTGCTGCAGGTATAGTAGAATTATGCTAAAATTAACATGAAATGACTTTGTAGTATGCTGTGGAGCTGCTAGGACTTGTGTTTGTGCCACATAAACGTCATCAGTATGTTGCAATGCAGTTGATACATTTTTGTGGTGTTCTACTCTTCAGAGACTGTCCTGGACGAGTCTGAGGCGTCGGTCAGCACGCAGCTGACCACCTGGGGAGACCTCGCCAGCTCTGTGTGCCAGGACGACAGGCCCGGACCCTCGTCCCTCCGAGAGACATCAGAACCCGGTGGCGTCGTGCTGGAGGGCTGGCAGAAGTTCTGGGAGCAGCTGCCTGAATCCACCAAAGCCCTTGGTATAGCCCCCGCGAACATAAAGTGGTTGAAGACCAATGAGACCTTTGGGCTGTTCGAGAGGGCTTCCAAGTACAAAAAATGTCAGGGGAGAGATCGCAGAGAGGAAGATCTTTAAGGAGAAGATGGAGTTCCACCCGCCCCCACCTCCTATGGCCGTCAAGGGAGCTGTGCCCAACATGCTGTCCTTCTTTACCACCCCTGCCTTCTTCTGGCGTCCGGTCGGTGTGATGAAGGCATTGATTCGCTGCCCCAACACCAACTGCCGCGCACCACCAGAGTACTACCTGGAGAAGAAAGGGTTTGGGAGCTTTGCCAGGCAAGTTTGCGGCATGAACTTCCATTACACCCTGCTGACTGAGAGGTTGATGTGCAAACACTGTCTCAAGCTGAGGGAGGAGCTGAGCCAGGCGCAAGTGGTCAACAGCGATGACGAGGAGGACGGTCCCCACCGTGCCCAGCAGCAGTACACCTGGCTGGCGTACAGTCCGCAAATTCTGATGAACCTCGCCCCGGCCATCAGAAGCATGTTCCCTGCCATAATTTGCGGCAAGCGTGCTCTGGACAGGAGTGTGGTCACCCTGATGAGCGACCGACTCAACGCAGTCTCAATGAGTAAAGTACAGAGGCTGCTGAAGCAGGGCCATGACGAGTGGTACGTGGAGCGTCGGGACCTGTACCAGACTCTCCTGTACGATGCCCACATGTCGGCGGCTGGATCATCTTCATCTCAGCGAGGTATCCTGTCGTTTGCCAGAGCAGCTGGCACTTACACCCCTCCCATCGCCCTGTCTCCACTTCCATCTGCTCGGGTCCTGAGGCGTGCGCACCTGATCCTGGAGATGGAGAAGATGCCCGTGTACAGGGACCAAATCCTCAGTACGACTGGGGAAATCTTGTGCATTGACGGCACGAGGAAGGTACGTATAGCCTAAAGTTCTTGTGATCATATGGAACAGACTGACTGTTAAAATACCACATAATGAATGTTCTGCTTTTTTTTTATAGATTCTTAAGAAGATCTACGGCGACGGCCAGGGCACCATGCAGTACGTCACCAGCGTGCTGAATGAGTGGGGTCAGTTCTTGACCACAGTGGTTGTGGCGTCCGAGTCCGAGGGGTGCTATGCACGCATGGCCAGAGGTCTGGTCGCTCGTTTTCGTCGTGCCAACGCTCCTGCTCCGAAGGTGGTGTACGCAGATAACAACTGCTGTCGGTGAGTTCAAAGAGCAGTTGAAACCTATAATGAAATAGATAATCCAACATGTAACACACCTACACAAAATGTCACAATATTATTTTCAGTGACAGCGGTCCGTCGTTCTTGGAGAATCTGTTTGGTGACTGGGTGAAGAGAGGTACCGTCATCAGGCTGGACATCCGCCACTGGCTGCACCGCTGGGACGCCGTTGTGATCAAACAGAGCCACGCCAAGTACGGGGCTTTCATGAGTGCCATGGCGGGTGCCGTGCTCGCCTACAACAAGGCGGACATGATGCTCCTGGTCCAGGCGGTCAGGAACGGTAACCCAGAGCTCTACGGCAGGTACTCTGATGAGGAGATGATGGCTTTCCTCAAGCCTCATCAGATCAGGTCGTACGTAAGGCGTATTACCCGTGGTGTTGCGGTAAGTGTGGCTCTGTGTAGGTTGCACTATACAAGCTCAAGTCTCCATATGTATACATACAATCGCTCACATTAGTTTTCTCCCCAAGCAGGTTAGTTAGCTAGCTAGTTCTACGTTTTTTTATTCACCTCAAAACGGGTTGTGTTACAGGAGACTGCTTTGGTGATAGAGTCCATCCTTGCTGAGTTTCGGGGACCAGCCGGCCTTGACATTGATGGCATTCACCTGTTTAAGTCGCCGGAGGCATTCGACGCTCACTGGGCAGTGGCCAGCAAGCACCTCAGTTGCATGCAGGTGGGTTAATGTCTTTGCAGGCATCGTGTGTCAAAACCAAACTTCAAACTTGTATATGGCAACATATCAAAAGGACACCAGAATAAATAAGTTGTAATATATGTTGTGTGTTGCAGGATCCCCCTGGCATACCGCTGTATGTGTCTGTAAAGGTGGTGGTGATGAACGGTGTCCGACTGAACAAGCACAAATGCCTGCGAGGCAGCAACTCTCTGGAGGGGTTGCACGCCCACCTGTTTAACGCCGTCCCTTCACAGCGATGTGGGATTATGCCATTTCAAGTGAGTGATTAAAACATATTTAAAGCTTTATTACAGACACATTGTCATATAGCAAATCATACGTATAATTTAAAAAGCAAAGTGTTAATGATAGTTTCAATGATACATTTTATTTCACATCTTCAGTCATTACTTGTAAACATTGTACACAATAACAGTCAAAATGGAAATTTGTTTCAGGTATACTTGGTGTCCTTTGCCGTGCAGTGGAACCACAGGATGGCATCGCTCCGTGTCGCTGGTGGTCATGGCCGGCAAACGTCGTGCTTGGATGCACGGCAGATCCAACGCATCAACCAGCAGGCCGAGGTTCTCTTCGGCAAGGAACACGTGCTGGAGCCCAACTTTGCTGCACCAATGCCGATCCCCGAAGCGTATGAGCACTCCGACGAGGAGGAGCTCCTTGGTGTCGAGTACGCCATGTGCCAGTCTACCAGCTTCACTGCCAGGGACTACTACGTGCAGAAAGGTACAGTACTTAATCACACACTTAAACAATGATGACAGATGTGGTGCAAAAAAAACTATTGTTGTGTAGACATGTTTGTGATTAATACAATTACATATTTGCAGTTGAGGAAGAGCATTCGCGTGAGGACGAGAAGGAGGAGTCGGCTGAGCAGGGAGACGATGAGATGCTGGACGAGGGTCTCGGCATGTCTTCGGATACAGAGGAGGACCCGATAGACAGAGTCTGTGCGAAGCACGTTGTCCTCACCGAGGCAGAACAGGCGGAAGAGGAGGACAGTCCTGCCCTGCAAGATGTGCTGATGAGCCATCTGCATCTGCCAGGTATAGAGGAAGTGGAGGCACTGGCTTTGCTCCTCCTAGAACTGGCCGACAACAGCGACTACCACTTAGTGCCTGCTGACCTCAGGCAGAAGATCGCCGCCGCCGCCAGCTCTCTCCATGACCACGACAAGACTGCCGCCCGTTTCGTGAAGCGGTATGAGTCCAGGTGGGGATACACCTTGTTCGGTCGGTGCCTTGGGGCAGACTCTCCCGAGACCAGAGCAGCCCAGAAGACCAAGTTTGGCTGCATGAGGTACGCTCAGGCGGCACAGGTGACCGAGGACAGTCGCCTGCTCTACCTCCTCCTCAAGATGCTTAAGAACAGAGCGCCAGCCAATCAGCTCACCTCCCCCAGCAAGGTCACGGCTTCTTTAAAGGCACAGTACAAGAGGATTGCAGACCGAGTCCGAGACGACCCCATCCTTGGCGGTCTCGCCATTCCACTGCCCAACTTGAACGCCAAGTCCATCTCGACCTTCACTGCCAGGGAGGAGAAAAAGGCCAACTACGGGGCGACGGTACTGCCGAAGGTGACGCCTCACCTGAAAGTGCTGTCAGATGCACCCTTCCCAGAAGCTCCTGCGCTGCCAACATCCCTCCCACCGCCAGACCGGCCTCAGGTCCAGTACCAGCACATTCATCACAAGGCTGGAAAAAGGCGTGGTGAGAAGCGGAGGTAAGTTGTCATAAGCACTTTTCTTCACCTGTTGGCTGTTGAAAGCAAATAGCACACATGTCATATCAATCCTCATTAAATGTTTATTTTATATTTCCAGATTATTTGTTGAAGAGCCAGAGTGTGTGCCTCCTGTGAACCGGCCCGTTCAGCCCACGGCGGCGTCGTCCTCCTCCACTCGGCCAAAGCCTGCTGCACTCACCTTTGGATCACCCCCTGTGTCTGCAGCACCCATACTGCTGGTTCTTCCCGCACAGCCACAGGCTCCCTCCATCCTGTTTCGTGGGCCATCGTGCAGCCAAACCTTTGTACCTCCTGCACCAACAGTTAAGGCATTCATGCCAAACAAGTCCTTGCGGCCATGTGGGGCTTGCCACGTTCCTAATTGTGGTGGACAGCGGAAAAGGTACACACCTTCCAAGGACAAAGTGGCTGGAAGCACCCAGAAAATATTTTCCTACTGTCCATCCACTAGGAAATCCACCACCTCTGGGTTTGACAATGTGCTGTACGATAGCTTTGAACATTTTAAAAGTGTGGTGGATGTGGAGTTGGAAAAGAGTAGAACTGTGTAAATAGATGTAAATAACTTTGTAAATAACTAATTTGTGTGATGCCATTTCTCCTGTGCCATCTGTTGGAGAGAGAAAGAGGATTGTTTGTTTGTTTGTTTGTGTGTCTGTTTGTTTGTTTGTTTTTTAAAGTTGTTCAGAGTTTTTAAAACATACTTTTTAAAGTGTAAAGTTGTTTAAAGTTTTTTAAAAGATAATCTATTTATTTATATAGTTCAAAAAACGCACTTTACAGTTTTACTTAAGAATGTTCTTGTGTTTGTTTTTATTATTATTTATGTTGCTGTTTAAGTGCACTTTGTAGTATCTTTTTTATGCAAACAAGTTCTGGCCTATGTTCAATATCAAGGTCAATCTACCTCATTCATCTTAAACTCAATCAGTTCTGATCTAACACAATCAGTTTACATACCCTTTAATGGTTGTTCATGTTCAGATAATCTGTGTTTTTGTCATGCCTGTTGTTTGTTTGTCTTTGTCAGCTTCGTGTCTTTGTGATGTTTGTATGTCTTTGTCTGCTTATGTTTATCAAAAGTTTGCCAAAGAAAACGCAAAAAAATTAAGAGACAGGAATGGCTTGAGCCTTTATTTGTTGATTGTTGAGTTTGTGGATAATCCTGTTCTTTTTTGGGCTTTGGCCTGTACAAACCAGTTGTTAATTTTAAGCTTAAGTGCAAGTTTGTGTTTTTAATTGTTAAGTGTTTTGATTATTATTAATGTTATTTATGTGTGCGTGTCCTTGTGATGTTTGTATGTCTGTCAGCTCCATGTTTAACTAAATGCTTGCAAATGGTAGTAAATGTTTGTCTCTCGTCTTGTCTCGTGTTCTCGCTCGTAGATCTGTACCTTGTCGTGGTGAGCGAGCTTTAAACTAAACAGATCTGGTTTACTTGTGTTTTCATGCATTGCCTTTTAAATGAAACACATTTTGGGTGAAAAATAAAAGTTGTAAAAGTATTTCAAGTATTTTGGAGTCTCTGTATGCTTGGGTTTCAGAAGGGGTGAGATAGTGTAAAATAAAACACATCAAAGCAATTAGAAGTCTTCCAGACAAAGTGAGAGTGCACTGATACATTACAACCTTTCTTAATTCAGTCCAAAAAATATAAAACACTTTTTTACTTGTCTATATGAATCTCATCAGCTACATCAACTTAAACTATGAAAATAATAAACAAAGCATTCAACAGATTAGTGGTTTTTAATAAACTAGACAATTTCTGTAAATAACACTTCAGTACGTTGACCAGCAGATGGCGCCATCAGCTTTGATCACTTTCGATCGATCCCAGGGTTGAGCAATATGTACATGCGGGGGTCGTGAGCCATTCCCAGGCGGTCTCCCATCCAAGTACTAACCAGGCCCGACCCTGCTTGGCTTCCGAGATCAGACGAAAGCGGGCGTGCTCAGGGTGGTGTGGCCGTAAGCGAGTGCTGACTCGATTCGATAGAAACTTCAAGACTTATGTGGCAACGCCAAGACATCAGTGAACGCTTACAGAAAGAACATATTCATGGGAAAAAATGACATAAATAATTAATTAATTAAATGTTTACAGCACCTGGTATTCCCAGGCAGTCTCCCATCCAAGTACTAACCAGGCCCGACCCTGCTTGGCTTCCGAGATCAGACAAGAGCGGGCATGCTCAGGGTGGTGTGGCCGTAAGCGAGTGCCGACTCGATTCGATAGACACTTCAAGACTTATGTGGCAACGCTATGCCATGGGAGAACGCTTACAGAAAGAACGCATTCATGGGAAAAAATGACATAAATAATTAATTAATTAAATGCTTACAGCACCTGGTATTCCCAGGCGGTCTCCCATCCAAGTACAAACCAGGCCCGACCCTCCTTGGCTTCCGAGATCAGACGAGAGTGGGCATGCTCAGGGTGGTGTGGCCGTAAGCGAGTGCCGACTCGATTCGATAGACACTTCAAGACTTATGTGGCAACGCCATGACATCAGTGAACGCTTACAGAAAGAACATATTCAGGGGAAAAAATAAAAAAAATAATTAATTAATTAAATGCTTACAGCACCTGGTATTCCCAGGCGGTCTTCCATCCAAGTACTAACCAGGCCCGACCCTTCTTGGCTTCCGAGATCAGACGAGAGCGGGCGTGCTCAGGGTGGTGTGGCCGTAAGCGAGTGCGGACTCGATTCGAGAGACACTTCAAAACTAATGTGGCAACGCGATGCCATGGGAGAACGCTTACAGAAAGGACATAAATAAAAATGACATCAATAAAAGGACATGGGAAAAAATGACATAAATAAATATTTAATTAATTATATGCTTACAGCACCTGGTATTCCCAGGCGGTCTCCCATCCAAGTACTAACCAGGCCCGACCCTGCTTGGCTTCCGAGATCAGACGAGAGCGGGCGTGCTCAGGGTGGTGTGGCCGTAAGCGAGTGCTGACTCGATTCGAGAGACACTTCAAGACTAATGTGGTAACGCCATGACATCGGTGAACGCTTACAGAAAGGACGCATTCATGGGAAAAAATGACATAAATAATTAATTAATTAATTAAATGCTTACAGCACCTGGTATTTCCAGGCGGTCTCCCATGCAAGTACTAACCAGGCCCGACCCTGCTTGGTTTCCGAGATCAGACAAGAGCGGGCGTGCTCAGGGTGGTGTGGCCGTAAGCGAGTGCTGACTCGATTCGATAGACACTTCAAGACTTATGTGGCAACGCCATGACATCAGTGAACGCTTACAGAAAGAACGCATTCATGGGAAAAATGACATAAAGAATTAATTAACCCTCTGGGGTCCGACCCTTTTGGGACACTGTCAGAGGTTCTGACATGCTCTCACGTTTGGTCTTTTTTCAGTTGCTCTAAAACACATTAATGGCTAATATCACATAACACTGTATTCAGCACAAACTGTGCTATAATAATATGTAAGATTAATGTATGTACATGTTTGTATTTTTAAGTAAATGATGTTTATGCGTGGTTAGTAAAAAAAGAAAACAAAAAGTTGCTGAAATAAGGCCAAGGAACACATCCTAAACATTTGTAAACAAGCAAAAAAGGTATCTACTCTTGTAGAGTAGAGAATTTGCTACAAAAAGATGTAAAAACCATTTAACCCACTCACTCACATGAAACAATACATTGATTTAACTTTTGTAAGACACCTTTTGCTGTGCAAAGGCAATATGCAAGGGCGGGTCAATGGTCATGAATATTGATGTGTTTCACACCAGAGACCCAACCCCCTAATGGCTCAGTGAGGAATGTTGGGACAAAAGAATGAATGCGGGGAGACTTAAAGGAGCATTTCACCCATATAAGCATTAATCTTTATTGAAAGTGTGTCATATTTGTAGTCGAAATGTAACATACATTTAGAATTTGGTGCTTATTTGACAGAGAAAAGGGGTTTGTACGCTCACCCCCTCAACAAAGATATTGGACTTCCTTCTTTCAATGATGCAAAATGATGATTTTTACATCATTGAAAGAAGGAAGTGCAACACTGAAATCTGTATTTCTCCTGTCTCAGCAGCAACTGAGGAAATGATGCATGACCATTCAAAAACATGACTGGGGTTCTAACTATACAAAGTTTAATGCAAATGGGTGAAGTGTCCCTTTAAAGAGAGAATATTTTGCTTGTAGTTTAAAAAAATAGGTTACAGTAAAGTACAAAAGACTTAAGACTTTATTTTTATCTGAAATTAGTAAAATAAAAGTCTTATAGGGTTGCAAAAAATGCTAAAAACATGAACAATACAATAGAGTTAAAAAGCTTTATTGTAATTATCAATAAAGAAGCATCATTGTAATTATAAATAATAAAGTAACAATACATGTAACAATATTCTATATGACCAGTACAATATGGCTCTAATTAAAAGAAAATTATTCTAAATGTCAGCTATGAATGTACAGTTTGGTGTGCATCTAAAAATACTTCACAATATAAAAAATAATGTATACATTTGTAAACCATCACACACTGTAACTCTTTGAGAATGGAGTTAAATGTTGTCGTGCCATTGTTCAAAACAGTTCCTATTTAACTGAACACACAATAGAACATTACATGTTTTTGGTCTTCTGGGTGACTCATGTGTGCACATTCCATGAAATAGTGCAGTATCTCTCTCTTGACATTACTCTGGCAGGAAAAGGCACGGAGAAAACATCGTCCTGTCTCCAGTAGTGCCTGATGGAGATCATCTTTAGTGCAGGAAAGAAACGCAAAGTGTGTGGAACCACATCAATATCAGCCTCTGTTTTCCATGACAGAATGGACCTGCTGCTGCTTGCCTGGATGTTGGTCTTGACTCTTTTTGCAACAGGTGCCTTATCACTGTCAGTAAATCTGTAAATAAATAAATAAATAGTTTCGGTAAATAAATGGTTTCGGACCAATTTTAACATCACAGTTGATATGCGGCCAGGTCTCTGGATTTTTTAGGCTTCTCCACCTTTATATATAATAATTTAATTAAAAGAAACGTTGAGACATTGATAAATTATAAAAGAAAGACGTTTAACCTATCGCACGAGTCCACCACGCACATTTACAATGCACCTGTTGCAACGGTGTTTAGCGTCTCCGCCAGCAGCAGGACCAGCGCATCGGGGAATATGAAGAACTGAATAAAAACCTTAAATACTGTGCATAATCTATAAAAGACTTCTTTCGGTAGTCATGTAAAAAATGCGGTGTAAAGCCTTGAATTTTAATTGATGCATAGCGAATGTGTAAGGTAAGGTTGCATGTTTATTTCGTTTTGTTTTGATTTATTATTTTTCTGCACCCCGCCGCGACTGCGAGCAACAGAGCAGCCCCCCTCCGCTTTTAAAAAAATAGTGTTGATAATAAACATTTAAACTAACATTGTTATATGCTGAAAATATATATATTATATAGACGTTATTGTAGGCAAGTGAATTGTTGATTTGAGAGGCTCATTTGATCAAACAAGTCGTCGACGTTAGCTGTCCGCCGCTATCCGCTTGGTCATTATCAAAAACCTTAATTTATAGTAATAATATATATAAAAGATATTTTATAATTTTGACAGTTAAAACTGAACTGTTTAATTGCTGCAATAGTCATACAGCTGTTAGGAATCTGTTTTGTTATTTCTGCGGATTTCTTTTGCAAAATCTATGCGGAATTATTTTAAATGTTTTAAAAAGATCTAAGAGAATGGGAGCTGTGGATATTACAAAACAATAAAATATTTTATAATATAGGCCTATAAAATGTATATAATATTATATAAATGGCTGTAACGTGTAATAAAAATACTGAAGTAAACAGAAGTTCTTCACTAAAAGAATGATCGTATTTTTAATCGTGATCAAATTTTTTCCTGTAATCGTGCAGCCCTAATAGAACCTTATTCCAAGGGGACGAAATGTAAGTTACACTTTATGAATTTCGGGTTCGTTTCTGCATGCCCCCGTGCGTCTTGTATTTTCCAAATTACTAAGCAAAATATCAGTAATAGTCTACTAATAAAACAGAAAATCCCGCAAATGTGACTTACCCTGTATGAATGTCCGTCGCATTTCTGCAAATGCCCGCTGAAGAGGAGAGAGATTCCTATAAGTTTTTAATAATTAAAATAATGTATTCTGCACAGTACCAAACTTATAAAGCAATACTAAGGCGGTAAAGCATAGTTGAGATAAGATAATTGGGTACATAGATGCGCTGTATATCTTTGTTAACGGGCCATTACCGGACATATTTATGGCTAAACATTAACACATTACATATCTCCGGACACATTTACAGCACATCGATACTGCATCGATACATTTACACCCGAACAGATAGTAGCGTAAACAAGACTTGTTGAGGCATAAACGCTAGTCAAAATATATTCTAAATAGTGATATTGTTTTATGACATATTGTATATTTACATTACACTATACAATCATACTGTTTAACGCATGACATATCTCCGGGCGCATTTACAGCACATCATTACACCCGAGCAAATAATCACGTAAAGAAGCCTTATTGATAAGTCGGCATGAACACTATAGTTATAGTAGTGATATTGCTTTATAACATATTCCCATTACACTAATCAGCATACGGTTTAATGTAAAAACTATCATTTTAATGTAAATTCAAGTTACGAGACGTTTATATAAAGTCATTATGAATATCTGCTTGCAAATAGTCAGTATACAGTATATAAAAGTTTACATCACACAACATTTCAACAAATGTAGGTAAAACTTACTCTTCAGAAATTATATCCTCAGCTGGAAGTCGCTCTTCAAAATAAAAACGTTCATCGTCGGAGTCCTGCTCTTCGTCTGAAGAAACTGTGAACTCTTCCTCGCTGTCCAGAAGCATCTGTAGAGCTTCCTCACCTGTAAAGCGTGTCATTTCATTTTCTCAGCGCATCGATAAGTGAATGAAACTGTCAAAACTTGCTGCTTCTCAAAGCATTGTTTGGGGGCGTTGATCTTGTTTGCATAGCCCGCATCAGGTAATTTCCATATGAATGGCGCGCACGCGGGTAGGTGGGATCACATTAGTGCTAATGAGGTTGAGCAAGAAAAACTGTACCTCTCTTTACTTACATGTCGATTACACAAACAGACAATGAGTTCTTCAGATTTTAATTACATCATGTAAAAGTAGACATTTCAGGCTTTCTTTAGACACATGTATCATGTTCGTGTGACAAGTATTGGCGGAGTTATCAGTTCATGTTTGTAACGTGTTTGAGGAAGATGGTCAAGGAGACAGAGATGTCGAAATGCACTCCCTGTTTATTTTCTTTATTTGCCAAAAGCACACGGTTTTGTTGTTATTATGAAGGCACTCACATTAAAGTAGACACTTCACAGTTTCTAATGATGTATTACATGTATGTGTATGATTATGAATGACGGAGTATTTTAAGTGGATGTCACAGGAAACAGGAAAAAATGCGTCAAAACGCGGCCCCGCGTTTTTGGACCCCAGGGGGTTAATTGCTTACAGCACCTGGTATTCCCAGGCGGTCTCCCATCCAAGTACTAACCAGGCCCGACCCTGCTTGGCTTCCGAGATCAGACGAGAGCGGGCGTGCTCAGGGTGGTGTGGCCGTAAGCGAGTGCTGACTCGATTCGAGAGACACTTCAAAACTAATGTGGCAACGCCATGCCATGGGAGAACGCTTACAGAAAGGACGCATTCATGGGAAAAAATGACATAAATAAATATTTAATTAATTATATGCTTACAGCACCTGGTATTCCCAGGCGGTCTCCCATCCAAGTACTAACCAGGCCCGACCCTGCTTGGCTTCCTAGATCAGACGAGAGCGGGCGTGCTCAGGGTGGTGTGGCCGTAAGCGAGTGCTGACTCGATTCGAGAGACACTTCAAGACTAATGTGGTAACGCCATGACATCGGTGAACGCTTACAGAAAGGACGCATTCATGGGAAAAAATGACATAAATAATTAATTAATTAATTAAATGCTTACAGCACCTGGTATTTCCAGGCGGTCTCCCATCCAAGTACTAACCAGGCCCGACCCTGCTTGGCTTCCGAGATCAGACGAGAGCGGGCGTGCTCAGGGTGGTGTGGCCGTAAGCGAGTGCTGACTCGATTCGATAGACACTTCAAGACTTATGTGGCAACGCCATGACATCAGTGAACGCTTACAGAAAGGACGCATTCATGGGAAAAAATGACATAAACAATTAATTAATAAAATGCTTACAGCACCTGGTATTCCCAGGCGGTCTCCCATCCAAGTACTAACCAGGCCCGACCCTGCTTGACTTCCGAGATCAGACGAGAGCGGGCGTGCTCAGGGTGGTGTGGCCGTAAGCGAGTGCTGACTCGATTCGAGAGACACTTCAAGACAAATGTGGCAACGCAATGACATCAGTAAATGCTTACAGAAAGGACGCATTTATAGGAAAAAATGACATAAATAAATATTTAATTAATTAAATGCTTACAGCACCTGGTATTTCCAGGCGGTCTCCCATCCAAGTACTAACCAGGCCCGACCCTGCTTGGCTTCCGAGATCAGACGAGAGTGGGCATGCTCAGGGTGGTGTGGCCGTAAGCGAGTGCCGACTCGATTCGATAGACACTTCAAGACTTATGTGACAACGCCATGGCATCGTTGAACGCTTACAGAAAGGACGCCATTCATGGGAAAAAATGACATAAATAATTAATTAATTAATTACAGCACCAGGTATTCCCAGGCGGTCTCCCATCCAAGTACTAACCAGGCCCGACCCTGCTTGGCTTCCGAGATCAGACGAGAGCGGGCGTGCTCAGGGTGGTGTGGCCGTAAGCGAGGGCTGACTCGATTCGATAGACACTTCAAGACTTATGTGGCAACGCCATGACATCAGTGAACGCTTACCGAAAGAACGCATTCATGGGAAAAAATGACATAAATAATTAATTAATTGCTTACAGCACCTGGAATTCCCAGGCGGTCTCCCATCCAAGTTCTAACCAGGCCCGACCCTGCTTGGCTTCCGAGATCAGACGAGAGCGGGCGTGCTTTTTTTTTATTTTATTTTTTTTTTTTTTTATTGTTATTTCATGTAAAATACATCAGCATACAAAAAATGTAATTTTTTTAAGGAAACATTTCATAAGTCACATCGCAGAAGCATCTTTTCCACACATTCAGAACACAATTTTAAACCAAGAAACTAAAACAAAAGTTCATCTTCTCCTAGCATGTTAAAAAGCTTTTGATTAAAAACACCTATAACATCTTTGGTAAAGATTTTGTAAAAGTCCCCCATCTTGTTCTCCAATTTAAAATAATTGTACAACATTTCCACATAGTCTTCTACCATCTGCTTAAAAAGCACCCATAGGTTCAAAATAAAATTCCTGTGTCTTGCTACATTCCTTCTTTTCCATATTGCTTTTTTCGCTATGATTAACAACAAATTCACAAGTTTCCTGTTTTCTTTGTTCTCTGTCATTCCCAGCATAAAAAATCTCTTCCAGTCAGTTTCCTCTTCATTTTCTCTTAATTCTGTGACAACTTCTTTAAGTTCATTAAAAAATGGGTTCAGCTTTTCACAGAATAAAAACAGATGTAACATACCTTCATCCTCTTTTTTACAGACTTTACACTGGGCATTTGTTTGTTTGTTCATTGCACAGAGTTTCATTTCAGTAAAAATTACATTATGTCTGATAAAATAGTCAAAACATTCCAAGTCCACATTTAACCACTTCCATGTTCTATTTTTCCAAATGTCCTTTTCATCAAGTTCATTAAAGTGTCTTAGCCACATCTGGTTAGCAACAGGTGCTTTAAAAACTCTATTTGTAAAAAAATCATAAAACATTTTCACTGTTCCCAAAATAAAATTAACCCTTTTGTCTTTACATTTTAAAAACACCATCATTTTATCTTCCTTTCCCTCCCTTTTATTTATCACTTCTAACCACTGTCTTGGAATTGCTTTCTTAACTTCCTCATATTGGTTTATTAAAGTTGTCACATTAAAATCTTCCTTCTCATCCTCCATTGCATCAATAATGACCTGGATTGGTAAAAATCCTTCTTTAACTTCCCACAAGATGTCTCTGACTTTTACGATCCCCACTTGTAACCACTTCTTATAATAAATGTCTTTCTCATTTATTTTGATTTTATCATTTAAAAACAGAGGCTGATTTAAAATCCTTTCCCTCCCCTCTGGATTAAAATCCACCTCAGTTAAAAAAAGCCTCCATGCATTTAAAACCTCCTTATAAAACTGTGGAATCCCTTCCATCATCCAGGCTTTTAACTTCATCCATAAAGTGTCTTCTTCAAGCTTAAAACCTCCACATTTGTTTAAATAAAAACCCACCAATTTCTTCCACTCAGCTTTGTTTTTGTCATCTAGATATTTTCTAACCACTTTCCAAAAAATCAATCTTCTCTCCATCCCTCCCAACGTTTGCTCCCACAAGTTGTTGACAGCCTCTTTCTCGTTTTTTGCTAAAATAACACCTAATATCTTCATCTCTTGTACCTCCTTGAACTTAACAACCCCTGTTAAAACCTCTGTTGTTCCAAACTTCATATATACTGTTTTATCCTCATTCAGTTTTGCACCTGAGCCCATACAGTAGCATTTCATTTTTTCCATTACTTCTTTTACGCTTTCTATATTCTCAACTACAATTGTCGTGTCATCTGCATATTGGAATATTCTTGTTAATTCCTCTTTGTCTTCTAATTCTATTCCATTTATATGTTTTCCTCTGTTAATTAGAAGCCCTAGGGGTTCTGCCACCAAAGAGTACAGCTGTGCTGAGAGTGGACACCCTTGTCTAATAGATCTTAAAACTTTAAAGGGTTGAGTTAAAAAACCATTACATTTTACCTTAGTTAAAATGTCAGTATATAAAACTGAAATCCATTTTATGAATTTCTGCCCAAAGCCAAATTGTTTTAGAACTGCAAATAAGAATCTGTGTTCCACTCTATCAAATGCCTTCTCAAAGTCCATGCTTATTATATATGCGCTTTTACCCTTTTCTTTTATATACCACGTTATGTCTCTAATGCTGCTTGTAATATCTGCTATATCTCTTCCCATTACTCCGTAAGCTTGATTAGTTTCAATTATATTGGGCAGTACCTGTTTTAGTCTATTTGCTAAAACTTTAGCTAAAACTTTAAGGTCTATGTTTAGCATTGTGATTGGTCTATAATTTTTCAAGTCTGTTTTATTTCCTTTTTTCTTATATATAATTTTCATTAGACCTAACCCCATTCTTGGGTGCACTTTTCCTTTTTCAAAGATCTCTTCATAAACCTCTTTTAAAATAATACTTATTTTTCCTTTAAAAGCTTTATAAAACTCATTCCCAATGCCGTCTATACCTGGGCTTTTCTTCGTTCCTAATTGATTGATGGCTTCTATAATTTCTTCTGTTGTAATATCTTTTTCACAATCATTTTTGTCTTCTTTATCAACTTTTCTCGTTATTTGTTGTAATAAGATTTTTCTTTTTGTCTCATCTCCTTCTTCTGATGTAAAAAGTTCCTCATAAAACTGGTTTACCTCTTTTAAAATACCCTCTGTACTTAATATCACTTTTCCTTCTTTGTTTCTGAGTTCTTTAATTATTCCTGCCTTCCCCCTACTTTTCTCAAGGTTTAAAAAGAACTTGTTGCATTTTTCTCCTTCTACTGTGTATTTCGCTTTGCTTCTTAGCATCGCCCCTTTGTACTTTTCTTCTTCTATTTTCTTTAGTTTTTCCTCCACTTCAATTACTCTTTGTATGTTTACCTCATTTTTGTTTAACTCCTCTTTTAATGTTTTTCTTATTTCTTCCTCTTTTATTCTTTTCACCTTTTGCAACAATTTACTATAGCTCATTGCATATTTCCTAATGTCATATTTCATGTTTTCCCACCATTGTCTTTTATCTTCTATATACATAAGGTCTGTTTTTCCTTCATCTAATATATTTTCTATCTCTTTTTTAAAATGCTGTTCCTTTAAAACTTCAGTGTTTAAAATCCATACCCCTGGTCCCTTCATTTCTCCTTTAAAATCCATTCTCATTAACACCATTTTGTGATCACTTAAAGTTGTTTCTTTATAAAACACTCCATCAATAAAACATTCCAAATTCCTGGTGCTTAAAAAGTGGTCTATTCTAGTTTGACACATAAAATTCCCCACCAGCTGTCTTCTTGTATATTCCCTCTTTTTTTCATTTCTCTCCCTCCACACATCAATCATGTTTTTTTTCCCCATCAACGACCTTAACTCCTTTCTACCTCCATCTGATTTAAAGATCATTCCATTAGCCATGTCCATTTTACTAAAAACAGTGTTAAAATCCCCCGCAATCATTACCCTCTCCCATTTTTCAACTACTTCAGCTATAACATTAAAATATCTTTTCTTTTCTATTTCTTCATTTGGAGCATGTACGTTTACTAAAATAAAATCATCTTCTTCCATCTTAATTTCTACTGCCATGCATTTCCCTTTTGTGTCATTATACATTAGTTTTGTCTTGATACCTCTATCTTGTCTTATTAACACCGCCACTCCTCCTCCCATTTTTCCCTCTCCATTATTAAAAAATAATTCTCCTTCCCATCTTCTTTTAAAATCCTCCATTACACTTTCTTTCCAGTTTGTCTCTTGCAATAAAATCACATCTTCATCTCTACACAGTTCCTTAACTTTTTCAAATTTCACACCATTCATTTATCCCCTTGCATTAAAGCTCACAATTTTTAACACCATTAAATAAAAAGAAAAAAAGAAAAACTTTTGCATCAACATTTTGTTAGTCAATTTTCCTCCCCTGCCTTTTCACTTCTTCCACAGTCTTGTATCTCTTCAGAACTTTGTTTCCACATTTTATTTTTAGCTTTCTCTAAATTTGGTTTTACCTTAATTTTTCTCCTTCTTTTGTTGGTTGTTCCCAACGTGCTGTCTTCGTCAATGTTTTCACTGTCTTTGTCCTCTCCTTCCTACTCCCCAGTTTGTTCTTTCTCCTTTGGCTCCTTCGTTTTAATTTGTTGAGTATCGTTTTCCTCCATCAAATCCTCCATTTCCTCGCTTTCCTGTGTTAATTCAGTCTTTTCAATCTCGTTGTCATTGTCCTCTCCTTGTGTCACTCCAGTATTCTCATTTTGCTCCTCACTTTTCTGTGTTAATTCAGTCTTTTCAATCTCGTTGTCATTGTCCTCTCCTTGTGTTGCTCCAATGTCCTCACGTTGCTCCTCTTCGCTGTCTGTTTCATGCATCTGCCCGCTATCCTGCTCTTCTTCCTGTTGATGGTCTCTATACCAGCATTCGCACTTGTCCAGTGCACGCTTGCAGTCCGGACACCTCACTACCTTGCAGTCCCTCGCAAAGTGGCCTGTTTCCTCGCATTTAAAGCATTTAAAATCCGGACAGTCCTTCATCATGTGTTCAGGGCTCATACACAACCTGCAGGTTCTCACCTGCTGGCTATGTATCACTCTGAAGTATTGAGGACCTTCTCCCGTTTCAAGTCTAGTGCTGTAGGGCAAGGAGGCCACTTCTTTTGGGAACCGTACCTTCAGGAACCTTGTTCCATCCTCTATGTGGGTGCCGTTGTAGAATCGTCTCCTTATCTGTGAGATGGGAGTTACCCCCCATCCCTCCAGCTTCTGTAATATCTCGCCGTCGTCCAGGTATGCGGGCAGATGCATAAAAGAGACAACAAAATCTTTATTATTCAACTTTTTAATTTCACAAATCTTTCCTTTAATCATTAGTCCTCCATCCAACTTTTCAATATCTTCCTCCTTTTCAAAGGTAATTTCATATTCTTTCATCATTTTGGGCCTTACCGCTAGTATGCTTGTAACGTCCATCTTGTCAAGCAATGCCTGAATTATGTCCTCTGGTTTTCCTTCATGCACCTCTGCCAGATCAACTACCACCGTTGCTTCTTTAGTGTAGTATCTTTTATGTCTCCTTTCCGGGCCATCCTTATCTCGTTATCTTTTTTCCAGTCCGTTTTCCATTTGCTGATGCGTTCCTCGCTCTAAATCCATGTCTGTTGCTGTTATATTGTCCATTCCTCAAAGGAACAAGCAACAACACACAAAAAAACTAAAACGATCCCTCCCAAACAGCTAAGCTGTTGGGAGGACAAGTAACAAAATAACAAAAAACAAACAAACAAAAAAACCTTTTAGGACTAAATAAACACAAATAGAAAAACTCAAACGTGTGGAGGGCCTTTCCCTCTCTACTGCAGCCTCACACTTCCTTGTTGCTCTCTAGCGCCCTCAGGGTGGTGTGGCCGTAAGCGAGTGCTGACTCTATTCGAGAGACACTTCAAAACTAATGTGGCAACGCAATGACATCAGTAAAAGCTTACAGAAAGGACGCATTCATAGGAAAAAATGACATAAATAAATATTTAATTAATTAAATGCTTACAGTACCTGGTATTCCCAGGCGGTCTCCCATCCAAGTACTAACCAGGCCAGACCCTGCTTGGCTTCCGAGATCAGACGAGAGTGGGCGTGCTCAGGGAGGTGTGGCCGTAAGCGAGTGCTGACTCGATTCGAGAGACACTTCAAAACTAATGTGGCAACGCCATGCCATGGGAGAACGCTTACAGAAAGGACACATTCATGGGAAAAAATGACATAAATAATTAATTAATTAAATGCTTACAGCACCTGGTATTTCCAGGCGATCTCCCATCCAAGTACTAACCAGGCCCGACCCTGCTTGGCTTCCGAGATCAGACGAGAGCGACCGTGCTCAGGGTGGTGTGGCCGTAAGCGAGTGCTGTCTCGATTCGAGAGACACTTCAAGACTGATGTGGCAACGCCATGACATCAGTAAAAGCTTACAGAAAGAACGCATTCATGGGAAAAAATGACATAAATAATTAATTAATTAATTGCTTGCTTACAGCACCTGGTATTCCCAGGCAGTCTCCCATTCAAGTACTAACCAGGCCCGACCCTGCTTGGCTTCCGAGATCAGACGAGAGCGGGCTTGCTCAGGATGGTGTGGCCGTAAGAGAGTGCTGACTCGATTCGAGAGACACTTCAAAACTAATGTGGCAACGCCATGCCATGGGAGAACGCTTACAGAAAGGACGCATTCATGGGAAAAAATGACATAAATAAATATTTAATTAATTGCTTACAGCACCTGGTATTCCCAGGCGGTCTCCCATTCAAGTACTAACCAGGCCCGACCCTGCTTGGCTTCCGAGATCAGACGAGAGCGGGCGTGCTCAGGGTGGTGTGGCCGTAAACGAGTGCTGAATCGATTCGAGAGACACTTCAAGACTTATGTGGCAACGCCATGACATCAGTGAACGCTTACAGAAAGAACGCATTCATGGGAAAAAATGACATAAATAATTAATTGATTAAATGCTTACAGCACCTGGTATTCCCAGGCGGTTTCCCATCCAAGTACTAACCAGGCCTGACCCTGCTTGGCTTCCGAGATCAGACGAAAGCGGGCGTGCTCAGGATGGTGTGGCCGTAAGCGAGTGCTGACTCGATTCGAGAGACACTTCAAAACTAATGTGGCAACGCCATGCCATGGGAGATTGCTTGCAGAAAGGACGCATTCATGGGAAAAAATGACATAAATAAATATTTAATTAATTAAATGCTTACAGCACCTGGTATCCCCAGGCGGTCTCCCATCCAAGTACTAACCAGGCCCGACCCTGCTTGGCTTCCGAGATCAGACGAGAGCGGCGTGCTCAGGGTGGTGTGGCCGTAAGCGAGTGCTGATTCGATTCGAGAGACACTTCAAGACTTATGTGGCAATGCCATGCCATGGGAGAACGCTTACAGAAAGAACGCATTCATGGGAAAAAATGACATAAATAATTAATTAATTAAATGCTTACAGCACCTGGTATTCCCAGGCGGTCTCCCATCCAAGTACAAACCAGGCCCGACCCTGCTTGGCTTCCGAGATCAGACGAGAGTGGGCATGCTCAGGGTGGTGTGGCCGTAAGCGAGTGCCGACTCGATTCGATAGACACTTCAAGACTTATGTGGCAACGCCATGACATCAGTGAACGCTTACAGAAAGAACATATTCATGGGAAAAAATAACATAAATAATTAATTAATTAAATGCTTACAGCACCTGGTATTCCCAGGCGGTCTCCCATCCAAGTACTAACCAGGCCCGATCCTGCTTGGCTTCCGAGATCAGACGAGAGCGGGCGTGCTCAGGGTGGTGTGGCCGTAAGCGAGTGCTGACTCGATTCGAGAGACACTTCAAGACTAATGTGGTAACGCCATGACATCGGTGAACGCTTACAGAAAGGACGCATTCATGGGAAAAAATGACATAAATAATTAATTAATAAAATGCTTACAGGACCTGGTATTCCCAGGCGGTCTCCCATCCAAGTACTAACCAGGCCCGACCCTGCTTGACTTCCGAGATCAGACGAGAGCGGGCGTGCTCAGGGTGGTGTGGCCGTAAGCGAGTGCTGACTCGATTCGAGAGACACTTCAAGACAAATGTGGCAACGCAATGACATCAGTAAATGCTTACAGAAAGGACGCATTTATAGGAAAAAATGACATAAATAAATATTTAATTAATTAAATGCTTACAGCACCTGGTATTTCCAGGCGGTCTCCCATCCAAGTACTAACCAGGCCCGACCCTGCTTGGCTTCCGAGATCAGACGAGAGTGGGCATGCTCAGGGTGGTGTGGCCGTAAGCGAGTGCCGACTCGATTCGATAGACACTTCAAGACTTATGTGGCAACGCCATGACATCGTTGAACGCTTACAGAAAGGATGCATTCATGGGAAAAAATGACATAAATAATTAATTAATTAATTAAATAATTACAGCAATAGGTATTCCCAGGCGGTCTCCCATCCAAGTACTAACCATGCCCGACCCTGCTTGGCTTCCGAGATCAGACGAGAGCGGGCGTGCTCAGGGTGGTGTGGCCGTAAGCGAGTGCTGACTCGATTCGATAGACACTTCAAGACTTATGTGGCAACGCCATGACATCAGTGAACGCTTACAGAAAGAACGCATTCATGGGAAAAAATGACATAAATAATTAATTAATTAATTAATTGCTTACAGCACCTGGAATTCCCAGGCGGTCTCCCATCCAAGTTCTAACCAGACCCGACCCTGCTTGGCTTCCGAGATCAGACGAGAGCGGGCGTGCTTTTTTTTTTTTTTTTTTTTTTTTACAGCACCTGGTATTCCCAGGCGGTCTCCCCTCCAAGTACTAACCGGGCCCGATCCTGCTTGGCTTACAAGATCAGACGAGAGCGGGCGTGCTTTTTTTTTTTTTTTTTTTTTTTTTTTTTTTTTACAGCACCTGGTATTCCCAGGCGGTCTCCCCTCCAAGTACTAACCGGGCCCGATCCTGCTTGGCTTACAAGATCAGACGAGAGCGGGCGTGCTCAGGGTGGTGTGGCCGTAAGCGAGTGCTGACTCTATTCGAGAGACACTTCAAAACTAATGTGGCAACGCAATGACATCAGTAAAAGCTTACAGAAAGAACGCATTCATGGGAAAAAATGACATAAATAATTAATTAATTAATTAATTGCTTACAGCACCTGGAATTCCCAGGCGGTCTCCCATCCAAGTTCTAACCAGACCCGACCCTGCTTGGCTTCCGAGATCAGACGAGAGCGGGCGTGCTTTTTTTTTTTTTTTTTTTTTTTTTACAGCACCTGGTATTCCCAGGCGGTCTCCCCTCCAAGTACTAACCGGGCCCGATCCTGCTTGGCTTACAAGATCAGACGAGAGCGGGCGTGCTCAGGGTGGTGTGGCCGTAAGCGAGTGCTGACTCTATTCGAGAGACACTTCAAAACTAATGTGGCAACGCAATGACATCAGTAAAAGCTTACAGAAAGGACGCATTCATAGGAAAAAATGACATAAATAAATATTTAATTAATTAAATGCTTACAGTACCTGGTATTCCCAGGCGGTCTCCCATCCAAGTACTAACCAGGCCAGACCCTGCTTGGCTTCCGAGATCAGACGAGAGCGGGCGTGCTCAGGGTGGTGTGGCCGTAAGCGAGTGCTGACTCGATTCGAGAGACACTTCAAAACTAATGTGGCAACGCCATGCCATGGGAGAACGCTTACAGAAAGGACACATTCATGGGAAAAAATGACATAAATAATTAATTAATTAAATGCTTACAGCACCTGGTATTTCCAGGCGATCTCCCATCCAAGTACTAACCAGGCCCGACCCTGCTTGGCTTCCGAGATCAGACGAGAGCGGCCGTGCTCAGGGTGGTGTGGCCGTAAGCGAGTGCTGTCTCGATTCGAGAGACACTTCAAGACTGATGTGGCAACGCCATGACATCAGTAAAAGCTTACAGAAAGAACGCATTCATGGGAAAAAATGACATAAATAATTAATTAATTAATTGCTTGCTTACAGCACCTGGTATTCCCAGGCAGTCTCCCATTCAAGTACTAACCAGGCCCGACCCTGCTTGGCTTCCGAGATCAGACGAGAGCGGGCTTGCTCAGGATGGTGTGGCCGTAAGCGAGTGCTGACTCGATTCGAGAGACACTTCAAAACTAATGTGGCAACGCCATGCCATGGGAGAACGCTTACAGAAAGGACGCATTCATGGGAAAAAATGACATAAATAAATATTTAATTAATTAAATGCTTACAGCACCTGGTATTCCCAGGCGGTCTCCCATTCAAGTACTAACCAGGCCTGACCCTGCTTGGCTTCCGAGATCAGACGAAAGCGGGCGTGCTCAGGGTGGTGTGGCCGTAAGCGAGTGCTGACTCGATTCGAGAGACACTTCAAAACTAATGTGGCAACGCCATGCCATGGGAGATTGCTTACAGAAAGGACGCATTCATGGGAAAAAATGACATAAATAAATATTTAATTAATTAAATGCTTACAGCACCTGGTATCCCCAGGCGGTCTCCCATCCAAGTACTAACCAGGCCCGACCCTGCTTGGCTTCCGAGATCAGACGAGAGCGGGCGTGCTCAGGGTGGTGTGGCCGTAAGCGAGTGCTGATTCGATTCGAGAGACACTTCAAGACTTATGTGGCAATGCCATGCCATGGGAGAACGCTTACAGAAAGAACGCATTCATGGGAAAAAATGACATAAATAATTAATTAATTAAATGCTTACAGCACCTGGTATTCCCAGGCGGTCTCCCATCCAAGTACAAACCAGGCCCCACTCTGCTTGGCTTCCGAGATCAGACGAGAGTGGGCATGCTCAGGGTGGTGTGGCCGTAAGCGAGTGCCGACTCGATTCGATAGACACTTCAAGACTTATGTGGCAACGCCATGACATCAGTGAACGCTTACAGAAAGAACATATTCATGGGAAAAAATAACATAAATAATTAATTAATTAAATGCTTACAGCACCTGGTATTCCCAGGCGGTCTCCTATCCAAGTACTAACCAGGCCCGATCCTGCTTGGCTTCCGAGATCAGACGAGAGCGGGCGTGCTCAGGGTGGTGTGGCTGTAAGCGAGTGCTGACTCGATTCGAGAGACACTTCAAGACTAATGTGGTAACGCCATGACATCGGTGAACGCTTACAGAAAGGACGCATTCATGGGAAAAAATGACATAAATAATTAATTAATTAATTAAATGCTTACAGCACCTGGTACTTCCAGGCGGTCTCCCATCCAAGTACTAACCAGGCCCGACCCTGCTTGGCTTCCGAGATCAGACGAGAGCGGGCGTGCTCAGGGTGGGTGGCCGTAAGCGAGTGCTGACTCGATTCGATAGACACTTCAAGACTTATGTGGCAACGCCATGACATCAGTGAACGCTTACAGAAAGGACGCATTCATGGGAAAAAATGACATAAACAATTAATTAATAAAATGCTTACAGCACCTGGTATTCCCAGGCGGTCTCCCATCCAAGTATTAACCAGGCCCGACCCTGCTTGACTTCCGAGATCAGACGAGAGCGGGCGTGCTCAGGGTGGTGTGGCCGTAAGCGAGTGCTGACTCGATTCGAGAGACACTTCAAGACAAATGTGGCAACGCAATGACATCAGTAAATGCTTACAGAAAGGACGCATTTATAGGAAAAAATGACATAAATAAATATTTAATTAATTAAATGCTTACAGCACCTGGTATTTCCAGGCGGTCTCCCATCCAAGTACTAACCAGGCCCGACCCTGCTTGGCTTCCGAGATCAGACGAGAGTGGGCATGCTCAGGGTGGTGTGGCCGTAAGCGAGTGCTGACTCGATTCGATAGACACTTCAAGACTTATGTGGCAACGCCATGACATCGTTGAACGCTTACAGAAAGGACGCATTCATGGGAAAAAATGACATAATTAATTAATTAATTAAATAATTACAGCACTAGGTATTCCCAGGCGGTCTCCCATCCAAGTACTAACCAGGCCCGACCCTGCTTGGCTTCCGAGATCAGACGAGAGCGGGCGTGCTCAGGGTGGTGTGGCCGTAAGCGAGTGCTGACTCGATTCGATAGACACTTCAAGACTTATGTGGCAACGCCATGACATCAGTGAACGCTTACAGAAAGAACGCATTCATGGGAAAAAATGACATTAATAATTAATTAATTGCTTACAGCACCTGGAATTCCTAGGCGGTCTCCCATCCAAGTTCTAACCAGGCCCGACCCTGCTTGGCTTCCGAGATCAGACGAGAGCGAGCGTGCTCAGGGTGGTGTGGCCGTAAGCGAGTGCTGACTCTATTCGAGAGACACTTCAAAACTAATGTGGCAACGCAATGACATCAGTAAAAGCTTACAGAAAGGACGCATTCATAGGAAAAAATGACATAAATAAATATTTAATTAATTAAATGCTTACAGTACCTGGTATTCCCAGGCGGTCTCCCATCCAAGTACTAACCAGGCCAGACCCTGCTTGGCTTCCGAGATCAGACGAGAGGGGACGTGCTCAGGGTGGTGTGGCCGTAAGCGAGTGCTGACTCGATTCGAGAGACACTTCAAGACTGATGTGGCAACGCCATGACATCAGTAAAAGCTTACAGAAAGAACGCATTCATGGGAAAAAATGACATAAATAATTAATTAATTAATTGCTTGCTTACAGCACCTGGTATTCCCAGGCAGTCTCCCATTCAAGTACTAACCAGGCCCGACCCTGCTTGGCTTTCGAGATCAGACGAGAGCGGGCTTGCTCAGGATGGTGTGGCCGTAAGCGAGTGCTGACTCGATTCGAGAGACACTTCAAAACTAATGTGGCAACGCCATGCCATGGGAGAACGCTTACAGAAAGGACGCATTCATGGGAAAAATGACATAAATAAATATTTAATTAATTAAATGCTTACAGCACCTGGTATTCCCAGGCGGTCTCCCATTCAAGTACTAACCAGGCCCGACCCTGCTTGGCTTCCGAGATCAGACGAGAGCGGGCGTGCTCAGGGTGGTGTGGCCGTAAACGAGTGCTGAATCGATTCGAGAGACACTTCAAGACTTATGTGGCAACGCCATGACATCAGTGAATGCTTACAGAAAGAACGCATTCATGGGAAAAAATGACATAAATAATTAATTGATTAAATGCTTACAGCACCTGGTATTCCCAGGCGGTTTCCCATCCAAGTACTAACCAGGCCTGACCCTGCTTGGCTTCCGAGATCAGACGAAAGCGGGCGTGCTCAGGGTGGTGTGGCCGTAAGCGAGTGCTGACTCGATTCGAGAGACACTTCAAAACTAATGTGGCAACGCCATGCCATGGGAGATTGCTTACAGAAAGGACGCATTCATGGGAAAAAATGACATAAATAAATTTTTAATTAATTAAATGCTTACAGCACCTGGTATCCCCAGGCGGTCTCCCATCCAAGTACTAACCAGGCCCGACCCTGCTTGGCTTCCGAGATCAGACGAGAGCGGGCGTGCTCAGGGTGGTGTGGCCGTAAGCGAGTGCTGATTCGATTCGAGAGACACTTCAAGACTTATGTGGCAATGCCATGCCATGGGAGAACGCTTACAGAAAGAACGCATTCATGGGAAAAAATGACATAAATAATTAATTAATTAAATGCTTACAGCACCTGGTATTCCCAGGCGGTCTCCCATCCAAGTACAAACCAGGCCCGACCCTGCTTGGCTTCCGAGATCAGACGAGAGTGGGCATGCTCAGGGTGGTGTGGCCGTAAGCGAGTGCCGACTCGATTCGATAGACACTTCAAGACTTATGTGGCAACGCCATGACATCAGTGAACGCTTACAGAAAGAACATATTCATGGGAAAAAATAACATAAATAATTAATTAATTAAATGCTTACAGCACCTGGTATTCCCAGGCGGTCTCCCATCCAAGTACTAACCAGGCCCGATCCTGCTTGGCTTCCGAGATCAGACGAGAGCGGGCGTGCTCAGGGTGGTGTGGCCGTAAGCGAGTGCTGTCTCGATTCGAGAGACACTTCAAGACTGATGTGGCAACGCCATGCCATGGGAGAACGCTTACAGAAAGGACGCATTCATGGGAAAAAATGACATAAATAATTAATTAATTAAATGCTTACAGCACCTGGTATTCCCAGGGGGTCTCCCATCAAAGTACTAACCAGGCCTGACCCTGCTTGGCTTCCGAGATCAGACGAGAGCGGGCGTGCTCAGGGTGGTGTGGCCTTAAGCGAGTGCTGACTCGATTCGAGAGACACTTCAAAACTAATGTGGCAACGCCATGCCATGGGAGAACGTTTACAGAAAGGACGCATTCATGGGAAAAAATGACATAAATAAATATTTAATTAATTAAATGCTTACAGCACCTGGTATTCCCAGGCGGTCTCCCATTCAAGTACTAACCAGGCCCGACCCTGCTTGGCTTCCGAGATCAGACGAGAGTGGGCGTGCTCAGGGTGGTGTGGCCGTAAGCGAGTGCTGACTCGATTCGAGAGACACTTCAAAACTAATGTGGCAACGCCATGCCATGGGAGAACGCTTACAGAAAGGACGCATTCATGGGAAAAAATGACATAATTAATTAATTAATTAATTGCTTACAGCACCTGGTATTCCAAGGCGGTCTCCCATCCAAGTACTAACCAGGCCCGACCCTGCTTGGCTTCCGTGATCAGACGAGAGCGGGCGTGCTCAGGGTGGTGTGGCCGTAAGCAAGTGCTGACTCGATTCGATAGACATTTCAAGACTTATGTGGCAACGCCATGACATCAGTGAACGCTTACAGAAAGGACGCATTCATGGGAAAAAATAACATAAATAATTAATTATTTAAATGCTTACAGCACCTGGTATTCCCAGGCGGTCTCCCATCCAAGTACTAACCAGGCCCGACCCTGCTTGGCTTCTGAGATCAGACGAGAGCTGGCATGCTCAGGGTAGTGTGGCCGTAAGCGAGTGCCGATTCGATTCGATAGACATTTCAAGACTTATGTGGCAACGCCATGACATCAGTGAACGCTTACAGAAAGAACGTATTCATGGGAAAAAATAACATAAATAATTAATTAAATAAATGCTTACAGCACCTGGTATTCCCAGGCGGTCTCCCATCCAAGTACTAACCAGGCCCGACCCTGCTTGGCTTCGGAGATCAGACGAGAGCGGGCGTGCTCAGGGTGGTGTGGCCATAATCGAGTGCTGTCTCAATTCGAGAGACACTTCAAGACAAATGTGGCAACGCAATGACATCAGTAAATGCTTACAGAAAGGACGCATTCATAGGAAAAAATGACATAAATAAATATTTAATTAATTAAACGCTTACAGTACCTGGTATTCCCAGGCGGTCTCCCATCCAAGTACTAACCAGGCCCGACCCTGCTTGGCTTCCGAGATCAGACGAGAGCGGGCGTGCTCAGGGTGGTGTGGCCGTAAGCGAGTGCTGACTCGATTCGAGAGACACTTCAAAACTAATGTGGCAACGCCATGCCATGGGAGAACGCTTACAGAAAGTACACATTCATGGGAAAAAATGACATAAATAATTAATTAATTAAATGCTTACAGCACCTGGTATTTTTCAAGCGGTCTCCCATCCAAGTACGAACCAGGCCCGACCCTGCTTGGCTTCCGAGATCAGACGAGAGCGGGCGTGCTCAGGGTGGTGTGGCTGTAAGCGAGTGCTGTCTCGATTCGAGAGACACTTCAAGACTGTTGTGGCAACGCCATGACATCAGTGAACGCTTACAGAAAGAACGCATTCATGGGAAAAATGACATAAATAATTAATTAATTAAATGCTTACAGCACCTGGAATTCCCAGGCGGTCTCCCATCCAAGTACTAACCAGGCCCGAACCCTACTTGGCTTCCGAGATCAGACGAGAGCGGGCATGCTCAGGGTGGTGTGGCCGTAAGCGAGTGCCGACTCGATTCGATAGACATTTCAAGACTTATGTGGCAACGCCATGACATCAGTGAACGCTTACAGAAAGAACGTATTCATGGGAAAAAATAACATAAATAATTAATTAATTAAATGCTTACAGCACCTGGTATTTCCAGGCGGTCTCCCATCCAAGTACTAACCAGGCACGACCCTGCTTGGCTTCCGAAATCAGACGAGAGCGGGCGTGCTCAGGGTGGTGTGGCCGTAAGCGAGTGCTGACTGGATTCGATAAACACTTCAATCTTATGTGGCAACGCCATGACATTAGTGAACGCTTACAGAAAGAACGCATTCATGGGAAAAAATGACATAAATAATTAATTAATTGCTTACAGCACCTGGTATTCCCAGGCGGTCTCCCATCCAAGTACTAACCAGGCCCGACCCTGCTTGGCTTCCGAGATCAGACGAGAGCGGGCGTGCTCAGGGTGGTATGGCCGTAAGCGAGTGCTGACTCGATTCGAGAGACACTTCAAAACTAATGTGGCAACGCCATGCCATGGGAGAACGCTTACAGAAAGGACGTATTCATGGGAAAAAATGACATAAATAAATATTTAATTAATTATATGCTTACAGCACCTGGTATTCCGAGGCAGTCTCCCATCCAAGTACTAACCAGGCCCGACCCTGCTTGGCTTCCGAGATCAGACGAGAGCGGGCGTGCTCAGGGTGGTGTGGCCGTAAGCGAGTGCTGTCTCGATTCGAGAGACACTTCAAGACTGATGTGGCAACGCCATGACATCAGTGAACGCTTACAGAAAGAACGCATTCATGGGAAAAAATGACATAAATAATTAATTAATTAAATGCTTACAGCACCTGGTATTCCCAGGCGGTCTCCCATTCAAGTACTAACCAGGCCCGACCCTGCTGGGCTTCCGAGATCAGATGAGAGCGGGCGTGCTTTTTTTTTTTTTTTTTTTTTATTTAAAAAATTTTCATTTCAGTACAGCACAAAAATCAAAACCATAAATAATACATTCAAACATTTACATACATTACATATTTACACCCTTAAAATCACTTGCATCCAAATTACTAAAAAAGAAACTTAAATAGGGTTTTCATCAGCATCTGGTAACTTCCAGTTTAGTTCCTCTAAAACACAACAGACTTCTCTTGTAAAAACATCATAAAAAGTTTGCAACATTTTTGTACACTTAAAATGCACATACAGTTTTTCTATATATGATTCTGTTCTCCTTTTAAAAACATTCCAAACATCCATCACAATATTTTCTTTTTTTGCCACAGTTCTCCTTTCCCAAATTGCACTTTTCATCATCATTATACACAGATTTATAAACTTCTTGTTTTGTATGGAAGGTTTTTTTGGTCTTTTTTAAATTAATTAATTAAAGTATAAAATAATTAATTAAATTATAAAATAAAAAATAAAATCGCAAAATATGTCCCAAATTTGAAAATTAAATGCTAAAATAAAAATTAAAACATTATATTAAATTATTTCATTTTCATTTTTAATGTGATGAAGCATCATTCCGGCCAAATTAAAAAATAAAATTAAATTGATGATTTGACATTTCATTTTCAATATAATCTTGAGTCAAGACTGACAATATTAAAATAAAAAATCAAGCTTGAAAAGGAATCTGTAAATAAATTTTAAAAAGGGTTTTTATTCATACCCAAGCAATAATTGGGACAAAATTAAAATGTAAAGTTCAGTTTTAATTTTATGTTCTCTTTAAATTATTTGTTTTCATTTTCTTTTTCTTTTTCATTTTCATTTTCAACTTGTATGCCAATTTAATGTTAATCAGTGGGTGGCGTTTATTTACTTGCTCAAAAAAGGGGATTGGCTAACGCTGCTTTGCCAACTCAGCGACTGTGTTTCTAAAATAGCGACTTTATTGCTACATCTAGCGACTTTTAGGCCCATTTAGACAAACTTAGCGAATGTTTGGATGAATCTTAGCATCACATCTGTACAGATAGGCTACTGTGTCGCTTGTACTGGCCCACGAGTGCCGGGTGGCGCTGTCCCGGTGAAATGTGCGTCTGGTGTCTCTGTGCATGAAGCTGGGCAGTGTAGGAGCTGACGCGTGGATGAGATTCGCGTTCATTGTTTACATTTGAAAGGAGGAACAAACAATAAAAAGTGGCTGGTCCGCTGTTATATATGCGTATTTTCACACATCTGATCCGGTGAGGCGTCAGCCATTCTCATCAAATGCATAAACATAACACAGTGTGATTATCGTGCAATACATAATTATGCCAAAATCCGTTAAGGACTGGAGTATCATATGCTCGCAAAATTGGCGTATATATAGCACTATAATCACACTGCGTGTTATTTGTATGCATTTCATGAAAATGGACATGAGTGACCAGTCACTTACTTTTGCAGCGGGCACACTGGCAGAGCAGACCTTCAGCCTTTGTGGCATATTTGTAAGCGGTCCTCATTTGTAACGCTGATTTGTAAGTAGGGCTGTGACCGTACGGGATTTTATTTTACCGTGGTGAAAAAGCAACAGAATCACGCGGTTAGACTGTTAGCACAACAACCCACCCCATATTATTAAAACAACAAATTATATTAGCAATAACAATGTGAAATAATATGTATTTCTATATGTTAACTTTTGTTTTTATATCTTTTGAATATACAATGATTTATAGACCTTTTATGTCATCGTTTATAACCCATTTTATACAATACATTTCATAGAATAACAACCTGAAAACCTGCAGAAAGAACATGCAGAGTTTAAGATTGTTTCTGATGAGTTGTGCAAAACCTGATTCCTATTTCTTTAGACATTCATTTTCGGTAAACTCTCCGTGAATAGAAACACACTTCTCCAAACATGTTGCAACTTTTAATAATTTATTGTACAAAAAATGGGTTACAAACAATGACAAAAACTGTTCCATAATTGATATTAAACTCAAAAGATATAGAAAATAAATATTATTTAATGTTATTATTGTTAGTATGTTTAATTAGATTTTCTCAAAGTGGATACAAAACGAAATCGACAATTGCATCATTACGTAAATAACTGCGCAAAACTTATGGATACTCCAATCATTGCTTTCAGAAATTCGCTTACAGTAGCTCCAGATATAAGCACAGCATTCAACCAAATAACGAGTTGTGCTGTCAGTATACGCGCTCCTGCCTTCATAACGATAGTTGTCATGTTTGCCCATTATAGTTTTAAATTATTATTATGCTGTCATTATCATCACCAGCACAGTGCTTCTCCTTGAATGAGAAAGCTTAATATGCGCGTGGCTCGGACTCCTTGCACATGAAATTTCATGGGCATGGCTCTGACATTTTCTTGCAGAGATATTGTTATTCGCGCAGGGGTTTAAAACCAGGGAGTGAGTTGGTACAGTTCAAGAAATCAGAGCACTTGGGCATGACGCGCTTTATAAGGTTGCGGCCGTGACATCACCGCAGCTGGCATCTTATTACAGCAGTGATGCAGTATTACTGTGATATCATCACAGCCCTTATGTGCGTAGCTCGTCTTCCACGCTTCAGCTATGGTCAGAAGAACTGTATGTTGTGTCCAGTGCAGTGTACAGAGTAGACTCCGAGAGACTCGCATTTCACAGAGGACGCAAGTTCTGATACTTGTACAGACAACACATAGGCTAAATAAACAGATAATGTTCCTTTTTAAAGTAAGTGACTGGTCGGTGTATCAGCTCGTTAAACTGACGCCTCACCGGACCAGATGTGTGAAAATACGCACATATATAACAGCGGACCAGCCACTTTTTATTGTTTGTTCCTCCTTTGAAATGTAAACAATGTACGCGAATCCCATCCACGCGTCAGCTCCTACACTGCCCAGCTCCATGCACAGAGACACCAGACGCACATTTCACCGGGACAGCGCCACCCGGCACTCGTGGGCCACTACAAGCGACACAGTAGCCTATCTGTACAGATGTGAAGCTAAGATTCATCCAAACATTCGCTAAGTTTGTCTAAATGGGCCTAAAAGTCGCTAGATGTAGCAATAAAATCGCTATTTTAGCAACACAGTCGCTGAGTTGGCAACGCTGCTTCAGCCAATCCCCTTTTTTTTAAGCAAGTAAACGCCACCCATTGATTAACATTGAATTTGCATATAAGTTGAAAATGAAAATGAAAACGAAAAAGAAAATGAAAACAAATAATTTAAACAGAACATAAAATTAAAACTGAACTTTACATTTTAATTTTGTCCCTATTATTGCTTGGGCATGAATAAAAACCCTTTAAAAAAAATTATTTACAGATTCCTTTTCAAGCTTGCCTTTTTATTTTAATATTGTCAGTCTTGACTCAAGATTATATTGAAAATGAAATGTCAAATCATCAATTTAATTTTATTTTTTAATTTGGCCGGAATGATGCTTCATCACGTTAAAAATGAAAATGAAATAATGTTTTAATTTTTATTTTAGCATTTAATTTTCAAATTTGGGACATATTTTGCAATTTTATTTTTATTTTATAATTTAATTAATTATTTTATAATTTAATTAATTCATTTAAAAAAGACCAAAAAAACATTCCATAGTTTTGACCTTTCTTTTCAAAATCAAACATAACCACTCTGTTCCATTCAATTTCATTTTCATTCCAATCCACAGTTAAATCTTTAATCATACTTTTACATTTCCTTAAAAAATTCTCCAATTCTGTGCAAAATAAGAACATATGTAAAATCCCCTCTTCTTTTTCCTTGCACACTTTACACATTGCATTTTGAGCTAAACCAATTTTATATAAAACCGACTCTGTAAAAACCACTTTTTGTCTTATAATATACTCTAAACTTTGCAATTTTGTTTCCACACATTTACCTTTCATGTTTCCCCATATATCCTCCTCTGTTAAATCTTTGAATTTTCCCAACCAGTACTCATTTACAATTGGCACTTTAACTTCTTCAACCCTGAGGACCCTGTCCCGGGTCCAGAATTTCGTATTTTGACTTAATATAAAATATTCTTTTAATCTTTGATGCTCCGTCATGGACCCCAGTAACACATATGAGATACTGTTTGAAAGCTTAGAGTCTCTACTTTCTGCAGATATGCATCACTTTGACACATCTTTTACTGTAAGAAAGTTATTTACACTTAATTTACACTATCACCCCCCCAATATTTTATTATATCATTTAATATTTACATATTTCATATTTTTCAAAAATGACAAACATGGGCAAGTCTTATATCAAATGAAAGCTCTCATTCTAAGGAATAAGGCTACAGTGTTATTTTTGCTCTATTATTAACACATATCCAACAATCGCTGAATGAATAATAAGGTAAAAAATGGTCTTTTGTAAACATATGTGAAACTTGAGTGTGGACTGCCTCAGATAGCACATATAGCCACAAATGATACACCATCTTTTATTTTAGGTCCTACTCTAAACAATGAGTCCATTCACAGCATTTTCTTTGGTTGTGTGCATATATAATCCCTTGCTATTTATTATATGTGCAAAACAAAAAATTAATATTTATATGAAAAATGTATTTTCACACCCTTTAGTAAAATGAGAATAACTTTTGAATGCGACATGCTAAAGAGTTCATTCTTTTTTTGGGTGTTTACTGTCTGCTGCTGCTAACAACCAGAACTGTCTGCAGTCTGCTAGAGCACCCAGAACCAGAGTTATACACTATCAAAGACAGTATTTACAACATAAAAAAGAAAATTTGGTGTTTCATCATATGAAAGACAACATAAATAACAAAATTTGTCACAAACAGCAGCTTTTTATGTAACTTCAAAGGGTTTTCTTTAAAATGATATAAAGAAATTGCATTTATTCCACTGTATGTGGTTATGGGGACACTTCAAATGTTCTTAGGCAGAAATTGTATACAAAAAGGGTATTATTCCTCCCTTCAGTTGGAGTAAAATAACTTTTGCATAGATTATGATAGAGAAAAAATTCCTTTTTCCTCTGTAAGCTGACAATTGTTGGAATCAAACAAAACAGTCTTCAGGGACCTGAGATACCCAGGGCCAGAGTTATATACTTTCAAATAAAAACTTTAGAAAAAAACATCAAAAAGCGCCTATTTATTTTTGTGTTTATTAGAGGCCTGACATCACATACAACCATGTTGAGCACTTTTAACAGTGTTTTATGTAATTTCAAAGGGTTACCTGTAAAATGATACCAAACTTTTGTATGTAAACCTCTGCATGTGGGTATGGGATGCTTTTGAAATTGGGTAGGCCAAATCCAGGCGAAAATCCCCAAAATAGCTTCAGGGTGTAAGAAGTTAAAAACTCCATCTCTAAAAACACAATAAAACCTTTTTACATTACATTCTTTAAAATCAACAGTATTTTCCTCCATTTTCACATAAATATTCATTTCTTTTGGATCTTCATCCATACACTCTATTCTTTTAATCCAGTCTCTTGGTATTGCATTCTTAATCATTTCATATTTGTTGGTTATTTCTGTTTTATTATATTCTTCTTTTGCTAATTCCATTGCATCCATTACATACTGTATCGGTAAAAACCCCTCTTTAAACTCATACAGAATATCTCTCACCCTCGTTATCCCCACTTCCATCCATTTCTTAAAAAATATTCCTTTCCCTTGTTTTAAAATATTGTTATTTAAGAACAAAGGTTGATTCAAAATGTTTTGTCTCCCATGCGGATCATACTCAATTTTCGTTAAAAACTTTCCCCAGGCACTTAAAATTTCCCTATAAAACTCAGGTAGTCCTTCCGTCATCCAGACTTTTGTTTTCATCCATAAAATTCCATCCCCTAAGTTAAAATTACCAGCTTTGCTTAAAAAGTATTTCATTGTTTTCTTCCAACCAGTTTTGATATCTTCATTTAAATATTTCTTAATAATTTTCACTCTCAAAGCATTTTTTCGTTGTTCCACATCCATTAATCCTAAACCGCCCTTTTCCACCGCCCCTAAAATTGTGTTGTATGCAATCCTCGATGGTTTCCCCTCCCATATAAAATCAAGAAAACCTTTCTTCAACCTTTGTTCCATCCATACAGGCATTTCGGATACATATAAAATATACCAAAGTTTAGACACCATTAAAACATTTAAAATTAAAACCTTCCCTTTCAAATTTAAAGTTCTTAGTTTCCAAAATTGTAACCTCCTCTCTATATCTGTTACCATTTGTTCCCACATTTCCTCTCTTACTTTCTTCTCATTCTTCCCCATTAAAACACCTAAAATCCTCATTTTTTCAACTTCTTTAAAATCAAAGCAATCTTTTAAATCCTTGGCTTTACCAAATCTCATATATGTTGTTTTATCCTCATTTATTTTGCTTCCAGACCCTCTACAATATTTTCCTACAACCTTCATAACTTCTTTGATACTTTCTTGTCCTTTTACAATTAACGTTGTGTCATCAGCATATTGAAAAACTTTTCCATCTGCTTTATTCCCTTCAATTTCTATGCCTATTATTTTCTTATTTTGTCTTATGGCTAGTCCTAAAGGTTCTGATACCAGCGAGTATAATAATGCTGAGAGCGGACAACCCTGTCTAATTGATCTTGTAATTTTAAAACAGTCTGTTAAAAAACCATTACATTTTATTTTTGTTAATGCACCCTTATATAAAATCTTAATCCATTTAATAAAATTTTCTCCAAAACCAAAACTCTTTAAAATTCCAAATAAATACCCATGCTCCACTCTATCAAAAGCTTTTTCAAAGTCCAAACTGATTATATATCCCTCTTCATTTTTTTCTTTCATGTACCATATAGTGTCTCTTATACTCATCGTTATATCAGCAATATCTCTCCCTTTAACTCCATATGCTTGATTCGTTGTAATTATACTTGGCATTATTTCCTTTAACCTGTTGGCTAAAACTTTCGCTAAAATCTTCAAATCCGTATTCAGCATCGTGATTGGTCTATAGTTTTTTAAATCTACTTTTTCTCCTTTCTTTTTATAAATCAGCTTCATTAAACCCATCCTTGTTCTTTCATTTATTTCTCCTTTTTCAAAAATCTCTTTAAAAACCTCATTTAAAATCTTTGTTAAAACTCCTTTAAAACACACATAAAATTCTGTTCCCAAACCATCTATTCCAGGACTTTTATTTTTATTCAATTGATTTATTGCTATTTCAATCTCTTCCTCTCTGATCACTTGGTCACATTCCTTTTTATTCTCTTCACTTACTGTTGTTTTTATCATATTTAAAAGTTTGTTCATTTTCTCCTCCTCCACGCTCCTTGCACTAAACAAATCCTCATAAAAAATCTTAATTTCTCCTAAAATCTTTTCATTTCCTTTTACAATTCCTCCATTTGAACCCCTTATTTCTTTTATTGTTTCAGCTTTCCCTCTGCTTTTCTCCAGACCAAAAAAAAACTTGGTACATTTTTCTCCCTCCACCACATATTTTGCTTTACTTCTTAGCATCGCCCCCTCATATTTCTTTTCTTCTATTTCTTTTAATTTTTCTTCAATTTTCCTAATCTTTTGTATGTCCTTATTCTCTTTGTTTAATTCCATTTCTAAACTTAATTTCATTTCTTTTTCTTTGTATTTTTTACATTGTTGTATTAAACTACAATATTTCATTGAATATTTTTTAATTAAAAACTTAACATTTTCCCACCATATCCTCTTATCCTCTTTATACATTCCATTTTCCTTTTCTTTTTCTATAATTTCCTTAACCTTTGACACATAGTGCTCATCCTTTAAAATTTGTGTATTTAAAATCCAAACTCCTGGTCCTCTTTGCATTTTACTCCAGTCCAACTTAAAAATAAAAACTTATGATCACTAAAACTTGTTTCCTCATACTTCATATTTTCTATAAAATTCTCCACATTTCTTGTACATAAAACAAAATCAATTCTGGTTTGGCATACAAACTGCCCCACTATTTGTCTTCTTGAAAATTCCTTTTTCCTTGCATTTCTTTCCCTCCACACATCTATCATATTATTTTCACCCATTAAAATTTTTAATTCTTTTCTTCCCATATCGTTTTTAAAAACCATTCCTTCTGCCATATCTTGTTTACTGAACACAATATTAAAATCCCCCATCATTATTACCTCTTTATGTTTTCTTACAATATTTCTTAAAATGTTAAAAAACTCTTTCTTTTCCTTCTCCTCCACAGGTGCATGTACATTCACTAAAATCAAGTTTTTTCCTTCATAATTGATCTCAATCACCATACATTTCCCAATGTTATCCTTATACACAATTTTACTCACTTTAAACACATCATCCTTCAATAAAAAAGCCACACCTCTTCCCAGCCTTCCATCACCATTATTATATAAAATATTTCCATCCCATCTCTTTTCATACTCAATTATCCCATTTTCTTTCCAATTTGTTTCTTGTAAAGCAATAATATCTTCCCTTTTACATTTTTCTATTACTTTTTCAAATTTCCCCATGTCCATTAGTCCCCTTGCATTAAAAGCAACACAACTTAAAACCATTGAAATAAAGAAAAATAAATACTTAAACATCATTTTCACCACTTTCTCCCTCAAAAGCCCTTAACACATCATATCTTGTTGTAAATTTTTTTCTTGCACTTTTCAAGTTCGGTTTTACCTTCATTGCTCTTCTTCTTATTTGTCTTTTCTCCTTGCCATCTTTGTCCATGTTATCCATCTTTATTCCTTCTTCACTATCAGTGTCTTTGTTTTGATCTGTCATTTCTTGTCCATCTCTCTCTTCATCATCCAAAGAAATATTGTCCGGTGTCTCCATTTCTGTCCATTGAGTGTCCTGCTCCATTGCTTGTTCACTATTTTCAGCATTCTCATTTTCTCTTTCCCCCTCCTCTTTGTTGTTCATTCTGTCTTCCATTTCTTTTCGCTGGCTTACCTCTTCCTCTTGTTTTTCATCCGTTTGTCCTTCATCTTTATTGTTTCCTTCATGCACCTGTCCTGTCTCCTGTTCTTTCCTTCCTCCTTCCTCTCCCTCCATCCAACATTCACATTTATTTAAAACTACCTGACACTCCGGGCACCTGACAGCATTGCAATCCCTTGCAAAATGTCCCCTTTCCTCACATTTATAGCACAAGAAGTTTGGGCAATCTTTCAGTAGGTGATCCGGGCTCATGCACATCCTACAAGTTTTCACTTGATGGCTGTGCATCACCCGGAAGTACTGTGGCCCTTCTTCGGTCTCCAGCTTTGTGCTATATGGCAAGGATGCCACCTCCTTGGGAAACCTCACTTTTAGGAACCTTGTTCCATCTTCAATATCAGTGCCCGGGTAGCATCGTCTTTTAATTTTACTCATGGGATCAACTCCCCATCTCTCTAATTTTAATAAAATTTCTTCATCTTCCAGGTAGGCGGGCAGGTGCATGAAGGAAACCACATAATCTCTATTTTGCAAACTTTTAACTTCACAGTCCACTCCTTTGATTGTTAGTCCATCCATTAGTTTATCACACAATTCTTCTTTTTCCATTGTTAGTTCAAATTCTTTCCCTTGTCTTGGTCTTAGAGCTAAAATTTTGCCATGTCCACATTTTTCTGTTACAGCCATAATAATGTCCTCAGCTTTCAAATCCATCACATTCTCCACATTTAAAATCACTGTAGCTTCCTTTAGGTATTTTCTTTCAACAAACTTTTGTCTTCCATCTTGGTTCTTTCCGTTCCTTACTCGTAATTGTTTATCCAGTCCAGTATCATTTGCCTTACATATTCCCTTAGCCAGTCCAGTGTCGTTTGCCATGTGTGTTCCTCCTGCCATATCCATATCTGTTGCCTTTGATCCATCCATTCTTCAAAAAACAAAACCGTGTCGCTGCCTCCCAAACAGCTAAGCTGTTGGGAGGACAAGTAAAAAATAAACCACAAAAAAAAAACTAAAAAGACTTATTTTTAAACCAAATAAAACACAAAAACAACACAAAAATTTTGGGTGAACCTTCTTCAACCCTCTGTAGCCAACTCACTTCCTGTGTGCTCTCTAGCGCTCTCAGGGTGGTGTGGCCTTAAGCAAGTGCTGACTCGATTCGACAGACACTTCAAGACTAATGTGGCAACGCCATGACATGGGTGAATGCTTTCAAAAAGGACGCATTCATGGGAAAAAATGACATAAATAAATAAATAATTAATTAAATGCTTACAGCACCTGGTATTTCCAGGCGGTCTCCCATCCAAGTACTAACCAGGCCCGACCCTGCTTGGCTTCCGAGATCAGACGAGAGCGGGCGTGCTCAGGGTGGTGTGGCCGTAAGCGAGTGCTGACTGGATTCGATAGACACTTCAATCTTATGTGGCAACGCCATGACATTAGTGAACGTTTACAGAAAGAACGCATTCATGGGAAAAAATGACATAAATAATTAATTGCTTACAGCACCTGGTATTCCCAGGCGGTCTCCCATCCAAGTACTAACCAGGCCCGACCCTGCTTGGCTTCCGAGATCAGACGAGAGCGGGCGTGCTCAGGGTGGTGTGGCCGTAAGCGAGTGCTGACTCGATTTGAGAGACACTTCAAGACTTATGTGGCAACGCCATGACATCAGTGGACGCTTACAGTAAGAACGCATTCATGGGAAAAAATGACATAAATAATTTATTAATTGCTTACAGCACCTGGTATTCCCAGGCGGTCTCCCATCCAAGTACTAACCAGGTCCGACCCTGCTTGGCTTCCGAGATCAGACGAGAGCGGGCGTGCTCAGGGTGGTGTGGCCGTAAGCGAGTGCTGACTCGATTCGAGAGACACTTCAAGACTGATGTGGCAACGCCATGACATCAGTGAACGCTTACAGAAAGAAAGCATTCATGGGAAAAAATGACATAAATAATTAATTAATTAAATGCTTACAGCACCTGGTATTCCCAGGCGGTCTCCCATCCAAGTACTAATCAGGCCCGACCCTGCTTGGCTTCCGAGATCAGACGAGAGCGGGCATGCTTTTTTTTTTTTATTAGAAAATTTTGCAAAATTTACATAAATCAATATACATAAATTCTTATAAATATCATGTCACAATTTACATATTAAAGGAAAAAACAATCATTCTTGAAAATCTAGTCTAAAACCGTCTTCAGTGTGTACAACAAAAGGATTTTGTAAAAAAATCTTCTGAAAGACAAAATAATTTTCTTCCATTTTAAAATATTCTTCAACATTTTTCATGTATTGTTCCAACCTTCTTTTGTACATTTTCCAGATATCTATTTGTATTCTTTTGTTTTTTACAATGTTTCTTCTTTCCCATATAACACTTCTTGCAACAGATAGAAACAAATTAACAACTTTCATCTTACTTCCATTAACACCAAATAAACATTTTTTACACCATTCTGTATCCACTTCAATTTCTTTTTCTTTAATTTCCATCATTTGTTTCATTATTTCCTTCAATTTTCCCATAAAACTGTTTAATTTAGATCATTTTAAAAATAAATGTATAAGACTTTCATCTTCTTTTCCACATACTTTACATATTGCATTGTCACTGCTTCCTATTTGTGCCAATTTTGTTTCAGTAAAAATCACATTTTGTCTTATAAAATAATCCAAACATTCCAGTTTTGTATCTAAATATTTCCACTTCAAATTTTTCCATATGCCTTCTTCATCCATATCTACAAAAACATTTTTCCAAAAACGTTCTGCAATTGGTCTTCTGTATAGTTTAGTTCTAAAACATACATACAAAGTTTTAAGAACACATTCCATTAAATCTTTATCCTTTTCTTTTAAGACCACTTTTACTTTTCCATTCTCATTACAATTTTCTTCAATTTTCTCTATCCATTCTTTAGGTATTGCATCTTTGACTATCTCATATTGTCTTTCAAGAGCTTCTTTTTTCACATCTTCTCCAATATCATCCATAGCATCAATTATTACTTGACATGGTAAAAACCCTTTTTTAACTTCATATAAAACATCTTTAATTTTGCTTATTCCAGCTTTCAGCCAGTTTTTAAAAAATAATTCTTTTTCTTGTACTAAAATATTTGCATTTAAAAACAAAGGTTGATTTAAAAGCATTTTCCTTCCTTCGGGTTTAACATCAACAAAAGATAAAAATTCTCCCCATGCTTCTAAAACTTCTTTATAAAAATCAGAAATTCCACTCATCATATTTTGTTTCAATTTCATCCATAAAATATCATTATTCATATTAAAACCTCCACACTTGTTTAAAAAATATTTCATGACCATTTTCCATTCTGCGTTAAAATCGTTATTTAAAAATTTCTTAACAACTTTAACTCTCATGCTTTTTTTCCTTATTTCTGGATCTATAAGTCCCATTCCTCCCTCATCTGTTGCTCCTATTAGTGTGTTGTATGCAATTCTTGGTGGCTTCCCCTCCCAAATAAAATTAAGTACATATTTCTTTAATCTTTGAACATGCCATCTTTCCATTGGTATGACTCCTAAAATATACCACATTTTTGATAACATCAATGTATTTGCAATTAACACCTTTCCCATTAAATTCAACCTTCTTTGTTTCCACCATTCCAACCTTCTTTCCATATTTTCGATAACTTCATCCCACATAAATTCCTTGACTTTCTTTTCATCTTGTCCTATTCTTATTCCTAAAATTTTCATTTCTTGTTGATCTCTGAAATTAAAATTTTCTGGTAAAGTTCTTGCATTTCCAATTCTCATTACAACCGTTTTTTCCATATTAACTCTAGCACCCGAACCTTCACAATATTTTTTAATAATTTCCATTGCATTGGTAACACTTTCTATATCTTTTAAAATTAATGTTGTATCATCTGCATATTGGTAAATTTTTTGCTCCATTTCCATTTCTCCTATTTTAATTCCATTTATTTCTTTTTCTTTCATTATCGCTAACCCCAAGGCTTCAGTCACTAGACTATAAAGCTGTGCAGAAAGCGGACATCCTTGTTTAATCGATCTTGATATGTTAAAACATTCAGTGATAAAACCATTACATTTAATACAACTCATTGCCCCATTATACAAGCACTTCATCCATTTTAAAAAATTCTCTCCAAAACCAAACTTTTTTAAACTCCAAATAAAAATTCATGTTCTACTCCATCAAAAGCCTTTTCAAAATCGACACTTATGACATATCCATCCTTCTTTTCTTCTTTCATGTAATGTATTTTATCTCTTATATTACTTATTGTATCTGTAATGTCTCTACCTTCAACACCATAAGCTTGATTTGTTTTAATTATGCTGGGTAAAACTTTTTTTAATCTATTTGCTAAAACCTTGGCCAATACTTTAAAATCTGTGTTTAACATTGTTAAAGGTCTAAAATTCTTCAGATCATTTTTATCTCCCTTTTTCTTATATATTAATTTTACTAAACCCATTCTCATTTGTTGTGTAGCTTCATTCTTTTCGAATATTGCCTCAAAAATTTCCTTTAAAATAGGTGCTAAAATATCCTTAAAAACCTTATAAAATTCAGCTATTAGACCATCTAAGCCAGGGCTTTTCCCATTATTTAACTGCATTATTGCTTCCTTTATTTCCTCTATTTGTATCTCTGCATCACACAATATTTTATTTTCTTCATTTACACTTTCTTCAATATGTCCTATAAAAATATTTTTTTCCTTTTCATTTATTTCTTCTCTTTTAAATAGTTTCTCATAAAAGTCTCTGACTTCCTTTAATATTTTTTGTGTTTCTTGAATTTTTTCACCATTTTTTCCATTTACTTCTCTTATTATTTCCCCTTTACACTTGCTTTTTTCTAAATTAAAAAAGAATTTTGTACATTTCTCTCCATCAACAATACATTTTGCTTTACTTCTAATCATGGCACCTCTACATTTCTCCTCTTCTATTTTCCGTAATCTTTCCTCTAAATTCAATATTTTCTCTATATCTCCAATTTCTTTGTTTAATTCTTTATTTAATTCTTTTCTGACCTCTTCTTCTTTACTTCTTTTAGCCTTTTGTATTAGTTTACTGATTTCAATAGTATATTTCTTTATTTCATATTTTGTATTATCCCACCATATTCGTTTATCTTCCTGGAACATCTTGTCTTGTTTCTCACTAGCTATTATATTTTCTATTGCTTTTCTGTATGATTCCCGTTTTAAAATCTCTGCATTTAAAACCCATACTCCTTTGCCTCTTTCGACTTCATTAAAATCTACATTCATAAACAGGAAATCGTGATCACTTAAGGCAGTTTCCTTATAATATATACTATATATATAACTCCCCAATTCTCTTTTACATAATATAAAATCAATTCTACTTTGTTTTAAAGAATCATCTACTATTTGTCTTCTAGAATATTGTTTTTTCCCTTCGTTTCTTTCTCTCCATATGTCTATTAATTTATGGTTTTCTATTAGTTTCTCTAACTCTTTTCTCCCACTATCACTCTTAAATACCATACCATCCCCTAAATCAATTCTATTAAAAACTGAGTTAAAATGCCCAATTAATATTACATTTTCCCATAAATACATTAAATCATGGGCGTCGGAACCATTATACGTGGGTGGGACAGGACCCACCCACTTTTTAAGACCAATGATAATGGACCCACCCACTTTTTCTCTAATTTAGCGTATTTGTCTGTTCACTTATCAAAGCGCTGTTAGTCCAAATCCATTCCACTAGAGCAGGGATCCCTAACCTTTGCTTTTTTTACACCGCGGACCCGTTTCAGCTTTTAAACATAATTCGCGGGGGTGAGTGGACGCTGAGTTGCTGTTCGAACATAGTGCTGAAAAACCTCATTTGCCAAATGTCTAACGTTTTAAACAGAAGTAAATGTCAAACAACCATGCATTAGGAAAATTAATAACTGCTTTATTTATAGTATATTTTCTATAGACGTGTAACACCATATTAAAGCGGATTATTTTACTTTCATTGTTTCACGAGTTTGCCTGCCCATTTAGTCTTAATAATTAACGGTAAACAAACTTAGCTTGTGTTCTTAAAGGCAGCTCGAACCTTAGGTCGGACTCGAGCCCCAAGTTCAAGACACAGAAGAAAAAAGCAGGAGATGATGAGGAGAGATGCCAGAAGAAATGCGTCTGTCGCGGAGGCACAGAGACTCCCGTTTTGCTTTTAATGATAATTAACACAGCACTAAATGTGGTTTCTTTCAAACGTTAAAAGTATAGGATACTTGTTAAAATATTATTACTGCTGTAAAATAGTTTATTTTGATTATGGCACGATCGCTGGATAATTTTCAAGTTTTTTTTACAGAAGCCAATTACTTTTCATTTGCGATATGAACGTCTTCACGGATTGTTATTATTTGCAAGGTACATTTGCAGATAATTCATAAAGTCATCCCTCTGTTTAATCGATTGTGTTTTAGAAATACACATGCTCAAACTCTTATGACAGCATTGTTTCCCGACGGATACCATAAAATAAAGTGATCTCATTTCCAGAATCCCACATTAATATTTCTCTAAGAGAGAGAAAGAGAAATTGGGTATAACAAATAAAAAAGGTATACAAAAGTTGTATCAGTTTACCTTCATTCGTTTTTCTTACCTTTTATTTCCTCAAAATAAAAAATAAACATTGTAGCATACTGTCAGCAGAGTAGAGAAAAAAAAATGACACCGAGAAAGATAAATGAAACATGACTTCTGTCATTATTTGCAAAATATTTAAAGGGCTATTACTAGAATTTCGACCGTAATAGGCTACTGTCATTAATTTAATTAATAAACGCAAATGTTCAGGCTAATTAAAAGGAAACATGACAATGTCATCTATTGCAGTAAATGTATTTTTCCGGGGGGGGGGGGGCATTTATGTGGGCATTGTTGGCATTTATGTGGGGACCCACCCACTTTTCATTTGCTTCCGACGCCCATGCATTAAATGTTTAATCTTTGCAAAAAATTCCCTTTTTTCTTTCTCCACAACTGGAGCATGCACATTACACATTGTTAGATTTTTCCCTTCATTTTTTATCTTTACAGCTAAACATTTTCCTTCTTCATCTTTATATACTTCTTCAATATTTTTACTTATTTCTTTCTTGACTAAGATTGCTACTCCTCTCCCCATTCTACCATCTCCATTATTGTAAAATATTTCACCTTGCCACTTTTTCTTAAAAACCTCTATTATTTCATCATTCCAGTTTGTTTCTTGTATAAAAATGAAATTCTGTTTTTTACACAGTTCTTTAACCTTATCAAATTTTTCAATACTCAATAAACCTCTAACATTAATTGAAACCACACTCCAAAACATACACATATATAATACATTAAAAATCAGTCCCATCAATCAGTATTGTCTTGTTTCATAATTGCATCACGCATAGCTCCAATTCGTTCTTTTTTCCTGTCCCGTCTGCTTTTGACAAATTTTAGGTTTGGCATTACCTTAATAGATCTTCTTCTTTGTGACATCTCCTTGGTTTGTAGTTCATCTTTTTTAATATTTTGTTGATCTATTCTTTCGATGTTATCCAACTCTATTTTAGATAAGTCTAACGGTGTCCATGTGTCACTTTGGTCTTGCAAATTACTTTTTTCCATTTCAAATAATTCCACTTGTGTTTCCGATATCTCTGTCGTTGTACATTCAACTTCTTCCATTTCATTTTCTCCCTCTTTCTCCCTTTGAATCTCAACATCTTGTCTTGTTTTCTCCACGTCTTCGGTTATATTAGTGTTTGTCATGTCCATCTTTTCTGCGGCATCTTCTTGTTTTTTGCCTGTATCTGATTGTTCATTCTCCTCTTCTTGATTTTGTCCTTCATTTTCATCGTTCATCCAGCACTCACATCTGACTAAAGCTTTGTTACAATCCGGGCACTTCACAGCATTACAATTTCTTGCATAATGTCCCTGCTCTTCACATTCACGACAGGTGAATTTTGGACAGTCTTTTAGAATATGTTCTGGATTCATGCAGAGCCGACAGATTTTCCTCTGACGGTCGTGCATAATCCGGAAATATTGCATCCCCTCGGCTGTCTCAAATTTCGTGCTATAAGGCAAGGACGCTACCTCCTTCAGGAATCTCACTTTGAGATATCTTGTGCCATCTGCTATCTCCGTACCCGGATAAAAACGTCTCTTAATATCAGATAGGGGCATTACTCGCCATAGAGCTAATTTAGCATGTATTTCAACATTGTCCAAATAAGCTGGCAAATGCATAAATGAAACGATGCATTCTCTTGTCTCCAATGTTTTTGTTTTACAATCACATCCTTTTACATTTAGTCCATTATATAATTCCTCACATAATTCCTCATTTAGTAGTGTGAGTTCATATTCCTTTCCTGCTCTCGGCCGCACTGCTAGTAGTTTACCTTCACCAAGCTTTTCTGTCACCGCTTTTATCACATCCTCAGCTTTTCCATCAGTCACATCTTTTAAATCCACAATAATTGTTGCTTCTTTGGTATAAAGTTTCTTTGCTTCTTTTCTTTGCATTATTTTCATCCATCTTCTGTTCCGGTTCACTTGGTTTGCCATGCTGCATTTCCTTGCTTGTATCGTCCTCCATTGTTCTTACTGTTTTATATAAACAAATTGCTCCCCAAACAGCATACACTGTTGGGGAGCACTTTGAAAAAATAACAAATAAACTTAAATAATACTAACTCAAAATACTATTCAAAACAAACAAAAAGTTAGATAAATCATAAACATGTGGAGAGCCTTTCTCTCCCAACTGCAGCCAAACACTTCCTAATCGCTCTCTAGCGCCCTCAGGGTGGTGTGGCCGTAAGCGAGTGCGGACTCGATTCGATAGACATTTCAAGACTTATGTGGCAACGCCATGACATCAGTGAACGCTTACAGAAAGAATGTATTCATGGGAAAAAATAACATAAATAATTAATTAATTAAATGCTTACAGCACCTGGAATTCCCAGGCGGTCTCCCATCCAAGTACTATCCAGGCCCGACCCTGCTTGGCTTCCGAGATCAGACGAGAGCGGGCGTGCTCAGGGTGGTGTGGCCGTAAGCGAGTGCTGACTCGATTCGAGAGACACTTCAA
>NC_133338.1:10902000-10997000 GCF_030506205.2 Paramisgurnus dabryanus | reverse complement strand
CAGGAGCCTCATTTCATAGCCCCGTCTTCCCACCTGCGCTTACAAACTCAAATCAGTGAGAGAATCGTGACAAAACTGCAAGCGCAGAGGGACCAGTAGATGTCGGGTTATTTCAGGAAATAGTTTTCCCTTCGTATGCAACAAGTCATTTACAACTGGCTACACACAGAGACAGATTCTGCGCGATTAATTCATATTTGCCGTTCATGAACGTCTGTTTTTCATTGCACACCACTGTTTGCAGACTTGCAATGCTTTTGGCAGTATTTCAGCGCAAAAAACGTGCCAAAAGTGTAAGCGCGGAAAAACTGAGGTCAGATGCATACAGTTCATACTTATTTGCGTAAATATGAAGTTTCAGTTTTACAAGACATGAATTACACTTACGATTAACAGTAGTATGTTGCAAAACTTGTTTTCTTACGCTTGCAACCTGATTTACACCTTTACAAAACTCTTTTTGCACATGCAAATTTATTTTACGCTTGCAATGTTAATTACATTCTTACAAATTTTATCCTGCGCATGCAAATCTTTTAGGCGCTAAATTACCTTCATAGCATCCTGAGCAACAACACCGCTTTTGTAACGGATAATGGCTCAAATGTGGTTGCAGCATTCAAGGATTATGTCCAACTCTCCTGTGCTGGCCATAATATCAACTTAATCTTAAAACATGTATTTGACCACTTGGACTAGGACAACCCAGTGCACAGCAACATCATCAAGCTGTTTAAGGACACAAAGACCCTTGCCACACACTTCAAAAGAGCAGGGTAAAATAGCATACAATGTTATGTCTTCCTGGTAAAGCTGCTTATATAATTTGAAAGAAAATAAAGTGAAATTAATAAAAAGAAGCTACTGTAACTTATACCTGCACAGGTCTTTGTTTTTTTTACTCAATTTTAAATAAATCTCTTTTTTAAAATAAATGTTGTTTTCCCAAAAGAGAGGCCAATGAATTAAAATTTATGTCACCATAACATCAATTTTTCTTGTGCAATCTCTTTATATTTTAGGTTGCAAAAAGCACTGTACCAGTCACTGAAGCAATCTGTGGAGACGAGGTGGAATACCAGACTAGCAATGCTCCAATCTGTTAATGATGCTCTGAGATCTGGGAAGCTGCATGACATCTTGCTTCGCCGAAACGAGCTCCGTTACCTCAACAACATAGACTGCGAACTTCTTGAAGACATCATCCAACTCCTGAAACCTTTTGATAAGGCTACCAGGCATCTCTCCACTGATCAGACACCTACCCTTCACCTTGTCCTCCTGACCAAGGCTACTCTACTGAGGGGTTTGTCGATCCAGGATGGAGACAGTAGCCTCAGTTGCACTATCGGCCTGTGCGAGCCAGGGCTTCAAACGGGCCTCGCGGAGCCAATAGCCTCAGACCTCCAGCTGTGTAGCCAAAATCACGACGCGTTTGCATTGTCAAGCCAATAGCGCCGCAGCGCTTCAGAAAACCCCGCCCTTAATACGCCTACCTGGATGTAACGTCACACAACTCCGCCTGTTTTACCGTGAGGAAGTCACTTCAATCTGACAGGAGACGGGAGTGAGATCGCATCATCATACAACAAACATAATGAAATAACTGAGGCGGCTGTTTGCACGGTGAAAGCCAAGATGAGAAGATAGAGATGTTTGCTCCATCCGCGGTGTTACTCTTCAAGTTTATGTTGGCTGCACACGAGCGATCTCACGACGAGACAGAATAAGCAATAGTAAACTTTATGAAGTAGGATAATTACAAATAAAGCGTTCATCTACCTAATATGCCATTATACTATATACACAATATTTTAAAGAATATACCGAGTCATAGTTTTACATTTATATAAAATAATCTTATTTTAAAATATGCACGTGTGTCTAAATATGTAACGTTAAGTTTGTAATTATAGTTCTATAGTGATGTAAACATACTTACACATTATAAGAGGTGTGATATCTTTAATCATGAAATCGTTAATAGTTGAGCATCACATGAAACACAAGGTAACTGTCTAATAGCTATTTCAATAATGTGTCAATCAATAAATACTTTTGTCTATAAAGAACTGCCTCGAATAGCTGAATAAGACTGAAAATCACTTTACTTGCATCTCAAAACGTTTGAGAAATCATTAGAAAATGTACTCGTTAAGAATCAACTCTGAATATACACAAGTATTTAAAAAGCTATGTTACAGTGGTTAAGTTAATGATGGTTATATTTACCATTTTGTTGCATAGCATTTCTGTGTTTCAGATGTGATCCTTATTAAGTAGTGCTGCACAATTAATCGCATCGCAATCGCAATCGCAATGTCAGCCTGTGCAATTATATGACAGCAAAATGTTGCAATTATATTAAATAAATCCATGTGTGGACTTGTTAACACCAACTTTCTGATAACAGTTTGATGATTTTCCTTGCTGTTTAAAAAAAAGAAAGAAAAACGAACAAAAAAGGTAGTGCATGTGTGACATGCACCTGTGTGGTGTGCGTCGTCACTTGTGTGTGCGCAGCGCGGAAAAACCAGAGCGAAGATGGATGCAGAGGAGGTTGACAGTGATCTGGTAGCTAAAAAAAAAACTCTACGTCTGTTGTATGGCAGTATTTTGGATTTAGGATTACTGACACTGAGCAGTTGCTACATCACGTGGCAATACAAAAACATTTCTAGTTTTACAAATACACATTTTAGCATTATCACTAAACTGTGTGTGGATTTTCCTTAAAACCCATCAAGACTCATGATACCATTTATTATAATCGCAATCGCACATCGCAATATTAGCATGAATAACCGCAATGGGAAAAATTACCCAAATCGTGCAGCCCTATTATTAAGCAATCATTTTCAATAAACTGACAAGCAGCCGTAGTAATAATAGCGCAGTACTTTATTTACATATGAAGTTTATATCAGTGCACAAACAGGTGTATTTAAAGACATCTCCTCCAGACGGATTTTAAGATCCATGGCTCCTGTCGTCTCATCATCATCATCTTCGTTTCATCTCCTGCTCTTGCATTTGTTGCTGTCATCTTTCATATACTAAATAAAAACTCCTGGATGACAAACTGAAAGCTTTACGTTGGCATTTTTCTGTAAAACGGACACAAAAAAAGCAGCACATCATGTGATGTTTTGTATAAAGGGTTTGTAAATACACATACAGTATACCGACATATAAAGTTTGCTACATTCATATAAGAGTCAAATTAATCTCCAAAATGCCAGAAAGCATCGCTATGACTAATATAATAAAACCATGGTTACTTTTTCTAAGGGCTGACTAAAAAATTCAACAGAGATGACAATATAACACAAAAAACACAATAAACACCCATGTAAGACACTTATGCAATCGTTATTTGTATCGTATTTTAAGTGTTTTGTATGCAAACGTTATGTAGCATGTTAACTCACCGACTGTAGGTAACGTTACCATCGTGACTCGAGTGATCGCTTCTTTAATACATGGACAATGAAATGATGATCCAACACACATCCTTAATTTCTCAGCACTGTTGCACTTTAAACACTTTGTTCTGTGCACGAAACTTTATAAACTTCTCCCGAACCGGTAGCGGTGTGCGCCGGGTCCTTAGCATGGCGAGTTCGGCGTCGTAACGCGTCTTTGATTTTTACATATGCAGATCATTTTCTTCAGTCCGAAGTACAAACATAGCAGGCATCTTCCGTTAAACAGTAAATTACTGGTGATCCCGATTATTTTTAAAGTTTTAAATCTGCAGACAGATGGATGCGCATCTTGCCAGAGACTCAGATAAACTCCGCCTTTGACCTTTACCACTCCCCTAGCCCAGAGGAGCCTGCTCTGGCCCAAGGAATTCGGCGGGCCAGAAAAGCTGGGCCTTAAGCCCCAACGAAGCACCAGTGAAGCATGATCATGCCCCGGAAGTGACAATGCAAACGCCACAGGCCTCGGCAGGCGCTGGCACGCTCGCTTGAAGCCCGATAGTGCAAACACGGCTAGTGTGATTGTAAAAGAGGTTATACAATACATTTCTGATTTTTATTTAGTTGGTGGTCATTCAAGTAGCAAACATACCGTATTTTCCGGACTATAAGTCGCCCTTTTTTTCATAGTTTGGCTGGTCCTGCGACTGATAGTCAGGTGGTGCGACTTATGTGTCAAAATTAAATCATACTGACTTACATGAACCAAAAGAAAACATTACCATCTACAGCCATGAGAGGGCTCTATATGTTGCTCCTGTAGCCTACCCCTCAAAAAAACTGTTAACTGAAACATTAACTTAAAGACAATGGAGAAAGACTTAACAAACAAAATGCCCCCCAAAAGAATAACCATTTTCTAAATAAATGCGACTTATAGTCTAGTGCAACTTATATGTTTTTTTCCTGTTCATGATGCATTTTTTGACTAATGCGACTTATACTCCGGAGCGACTTATAGTCCGGAAAATACGGTAAGCACAGTGCAATGATGTTGCATGTATCGTCATGCTCCTCCTCCCCTGGCTGAAAGGGAAGTTAGCCCAGGCAGTGGAGATGAAATTCAAAGTCCACCTGTACCATAAGGTAGCCACAGCTCTCTCTCCTAGCCTGAGGAGTTTCTTAAGGAAAACTCTCAACGGTCAAGAGTATGAGGAGGTCATCAGCACCCTGACAGCACTCACAGAAAAAGCAGGGACAGAGGAGAGAGTGAGAGGCCTTGTGGAGAAAGAGGGTGAATAACACTAGCATCAACAGCATTTGCAGAACAAATGACAATTTTTTTTCATTTATTTAGAGTGACACACACATACAGGACAGGTGTGAGGATTACCTTATAGGTAATGTTTAATATAGGTGTGTTAGACAATTGAGTATGTTTGACTACAAAGAACTAGATTGTAAATGACAATGTTCTATAAGAATCTGTCTTTTTTCCTGAAGATCCACCCCCAGAGCAAGGAGCTACGGAGGTGCATAACTTCTTTGCAAGTTGTGTAGAAGAGGAGGAGAGGAAGGAGGACAGTGGTGATATGGAGTCACATGGTCGCCAGTTGGTGCTGCAATACATGAGTGACACTAAATTGACACGTTTTCAGTGTCTTCTTGACTTCTGGCGGGAGATGTCAGGTGGGCTCGTACCAGTTGCCAAGAGGCTGCTAGCTATCCCCGCAACAAGTTCTCCTTCTGAGCGTAGCTTCAGTGTTGCGGGAAGACTGATAAAGGAGAGGCGTTCTACCCTCAATCCAGAAAATGTAGATGCACTTTTGTTCCTACACAGCAACATATAACTAAGATGGACTCATTATGCAAGAGCATAATTAATGAAAATCGTTAACATGTAATTAAAAAAAACTATAAATGTGTAAAATGCTGCTTTATGTGCTGTTTGGGTTTATTAAACTATTGTAGACAGGAGTCCACTGCCTATCTCTCGCGCACCGTGCGATCATCGGAAGCTCGTGTTGCAGACCAAAGCGCGAGAATAAACAAAGCTTGAAGGCAAGCGAATACATCCTGTTGAATTTCAGAAGTCTGACTGAGCTGCAGCGGGTAGTATCACTTAGTCCTCGCACATGCAGCCATCTTGCTGTTGTGTTTGTCACATGACAGCTGCAGTTTTGGCTGCGTGTGTGAGGAGAAAAACACAGACGTCCACAGGGAGGCAATGGAAACATGCGTTGCACGCACCAACATGAAATGTGTCTCTTACAAATCTGGGACGCGTTCATTCTTAAAAGTATTAATACTAATACATTTAGGAACAGTGTCGGTTTTAATTTCAGAGAATCGCGGTACTGAAGTATCGATGCATCGTGCAACACTACTCTGAAAATATATTGTAGTCTAGGGATGGAACGATTACCGGTTTCACGATTAACCATGATAAAATGTCCTGACGGTTAGTATCATCGTTTAAAATGTAATTATCATTATAACCGTGTTTGATTTCCGTCATTTTGAAAACTCACGGTAAATCCTGTCCAGCCAGAATCAGCTTGACGCAGGCGCGCGCATGCAACATTAGTTTTTGCACGAGAAGGCGTGGCGGAAGGCAGTAACAGGTGCACTGTGTTTTAATGCGTTGCTTATGTGTGCATTTGATGTTCTTATTTAAGGTACTGTTCATTAAAAAAGGTTCATACATCTCAGGGCTCCATGTTAATGTTCATTTAATGCAGGGGTGTCCAATACGACCAGTCGATCGCAAATGCAATGCCGGTAGATCGCATATAAGTTAACTCTTTCCCCGCCATTGACAAGATATCTCGTCAATTAAGAGAAAACGCTTCCCCGCCAATGACGAGATTTTCCTTCTTTCCGCAATACCGCTATTATCCACCAGGTGGCGCCCTTCCGCAACTTTTTAAACCTGGAAGTATTGCCCTATGGCAAGCGGCTGCATGTCCGTGTCTGTTTTAAAGATCGCTCTGAATGGGATCTCTATGAAAAGTCCGTCACAAAAATGGAATTATCTCTGCTTTTTGCTCATAATGCGGTGTTTTTGCAGAAACCTACCAATATTCAAAAGCTGATTGCAATAGAACCACTGAAGGTAGGATGAAACGTTTTTTTTTTGTTTGAAAGCAGAGGGTCTGTTCTTTCATTTGGTATATTGTATGTTTATATATTTAAAGAAGAGCATTTTCTGGAAGGCATTAAACTTTGGTGAAAATCATGAAAACTGCTGGCTCTGGCTGGCAACTTTTTTTAAAAACGCTGGCAGTGAAAAAGTTAATAACTGTGTATGCTGCTCCACGCCTCCAAGAGCTTCGGAAAACAAAGCGCCAAATTGGCATTATGGTCTTAGAAGTCTTTTTGAGTTGTTGCACATTTCTTCTAAAGTGTGTTTTTATAAATCTTATGCCTGCCCGCTGCAGCGGAGTCGTCTAACTTCCGAAATTTGAATGCACATACATGCAGGAGTTGATCCACACGTACGTTGTATGTGCGCGTGATCGATCGACCGAACGAGAGAGAAATGCTTCTGATAATGTTGTCATTTTCTAGTTTATTTCTGTCACGGTAGGATAAGTCCATCGTGACTTTCTGTGTTGTGTTTGTTTGAATGACTGAAGTGTGCATGTGCATGTCTGATCACTAACGATCTGAGTGAGTGCAGGTGTGCGTGATTGCTTTACTCCAGCTGGCGGTGGTTACCCAGACGGCTTATATACTCACTCATTCTCTCCTCTCACTGCCAGATGATTTCGCTACGTGTCTTGCATGTATTATCGTGTTCGTGTGTTCCTGTGGTCTCGTCTTCGCGTGGAGGTCTGCCTGTTTGTGTATCCGGTTTCATCCGTTCACCTGACTTCACCCACGAGCACCAGGATTTGTCACCGCAGCCTTTGTCTGTCTTACCATTTCATCCATATCATCTGTGTCATCTGTCTTAATAAACTGTGTTTCATTCAGTACTGCATTTGCTTCCTGATTTTCACCTCCAGTCATCACAGAATCATCTGGCCAGCAGTTTTCCAAGCACTCGTTAATGACGTGTTGCGAGACATGGTCGATCAGTTTCTGTATGTCTTCCTGGATGACATACTGATTTTTTCTACGTCTCTCCAGGAACATGTGCAACACGTACGACGAGTGCTTCTTAGGTTGCTAGAGAATGGGCTTTTTGTCAAGGCGGAGAAATGCGAATTTCAACTAGCCGCACCTCTGACCGCCTTGACCTCCCCTAGTACGGCGTTCAGGTGGTCGGATGCAGCCCAGACTGCATTTTCCAAACTGAAAGGCTGCTTCGTTTTAGCCCCGATTTTCTTGGCCCCTGATCGTAAGCGCCAGTTCATAGTGGAGCTCGATGCGTCAGATGTGGGGGTAGGAGCCGTGTTATCCCAACGCACATCCTCAGACGGAAAGGTGCATCCCTGCGCGTTTTACTCCCATCGTTTATCGGCTGCTGAACGTAATTATGACATTGGTAATCGGGAGTTGTTGGCTGTTAAACTAGCACTGGAAGAATGGCGTCATTGGCTTGAGGGGTCGGGTGTGCCCTTCATAGTCTACACTGATCACAAGAACCTAGAATACATTAAATCTGCTAAACGTTTGAACTGTAGGCAGGCTCGGTGGGCTTTATTTTTCGGTCGTTTCGATTTCACATTGTCCTACCGTCTAGGTTCTAAAAACACCAAACCTGATGCTTTGTCCCGCATTTTTGAGCGTTCCGATCGTGTTTCCTCTCCCGAGCCCATTTTACCGGAGACTCTATTCATCTCCGCGCTCTCATGAGAGATCGAATCGAAGGTAACCAAAGCCTTAGAAGGGGTAACGCCCCCGGCCCGTTGCCCACCGAACCGATTATTTGTGCCAGAAAGACTGAGATCAGAGGTACTTAAATGGAGCCATAATTCCAGTATAGCTTCCCATCCAGGGATCAGTCGAACCAAGTTTTTGGTTAAGCAACGATTTTGGTGGCCAGGGATGGCTCGTCACACACACGATTTTGTGTTGGCTTGTTCGGTTTGTGCTGTGGGTAAGTCGTCTAATCGTCCTCCTGACGGATTACTTAGACCGCTGCCTGTCCCTTCGAGACCCTGGTCCCATATTTCGCTCGATTTCATTACCGCCCTCCCACCCTCCCAGGGTAATACGGTGATTTTAACCGTAGTGGACCGATTCTCGAAGGCGGCTCATTTTATTCCCTTGCCCAAATTGCCTTCTGCCAAGGAGACAGGGTCGTTATCGTAGACCACGTATTCCGGTTACATGGCCTCCCGACAGACGTGGTCTCCGATAGAGGTCCCCAATTTATATCTAAATTTTGGCGAGAGTTCTGCAGGTTGCTAGGAGCTACGGTTAGTCTGTCTTCGGGGTTTCATCCTCAAACCAATGGTCAAACCGAACGAGCCAATCAGGACGTGGAGAGTGTTGTGATGTTTGGCATCCAAAAATCCTTCCTCCTGGAGCCAACAACTCTCTATGGTGGAGTACACGCACAATTCATTACCAGTGTCAGCCACGGGCCTATCTCCGTTTAAGTGTAGCTTAGGGTACCAACCACCTTTATTTCCCAGTCTGGAATCCGAGGTCGCGGTCCCCTCTGCACACGCTTTCGTCCAGAGGTGCCGTCGCACTTGGAGTAGAGCACGTGAGGCTATACTCCAAGCGAGACTACGCACCAAGGCTAAGGCTGATCGCCACCGGTCTAAGCCTCCCGTTTACGTCGTGGGTCAAAAAGTGTGGCTTTCTACTCAGAATATCCCGATGCGTTCCGTCTCGAATAAGTTGACTCCCAAATTTATCGGCCCTTTCTCTGTTGCTAAGATCATTAACCCAGTAACAGTCCGCCTTAATCTCCCTCCTGTGTACAGACGAATTCATCCGGTTTTCCACATTTCCAAAATTAAACCCGTGGTTCCCCCCCGCCTCGTATCGTAGATGGGGAACCAACTTATTCGATTAATCGTATTCTGGACTCCAGACGGAGGGGATGCGGATTTCAGTACTTGGTGGATTGGGAAGGTTACGGTCCGGAGGAGAGAAGTTGGGTTCCTGCCCGGGACATATTGGATCACTCCCTTATTGACGATTTCCATCACAGGTCTAGTAGCCCGAGAACGTAAGGTGACGTCCTTGGGGGAGGGGGTACTGTCACGGTAGGATAAGTCCATCGTGACTTTCTGTGTTGTGTTTGTTTGAATGACTGAAGTGTGCATGTGCATGTCTGATCACTAACGATCTGAGTGAGTGCAGGTGTGCGTGATTGCTTTACTCCAGCTGGCGGTGGTTACCCAGACGGCTTATATACTCACTCATTCTCTCCTCTCACTGCCAGATGATTTCGCTACGTGTCTTGCATGTATTATCGTGTTCGTGTGTTCCTGTGGTCTCGTCTTCGCGTGGAGGTCTGCCTGTTTGTGTATCCGGTTTCATCCTTTCACCTGACTTCACCCACGAGCACCAGGATTTGTCACCGCAGCCTTTGTCTGTCTTACCATTTCATCCATATCATCTGTGTCATCTGTCTTAATAAACTGTGTTTCATTCAGTACTGCATTTGCTTTCTGATTTTCACCTCCAGTCATCACAATTTCATCAAAACCGCATCTCCGCTATTCCGCTATAAGGACTCAGCATGAACTCAAGAATTTTTTTTAACTCCTCAAAAAGAATGGAGTAATGGTGACAGCCCTAAATTCAACGTAGAGATAGTCCTCCTAACACACATTTTAAAGTGTTATTAAAAAAATGTAACAGTGTTTTGTTAAAAAATGTTTTTTAGTAGGTCTTGTCGGCTTTATCATTTTAAAAGTAGATTGCCACACAAAAGTCTGGACACCCCTGATTTAATCTTTATGCTTTAAAAAGTGCATATAGCTGCTAATTGTATTTGTTGTTTGCTGATTTTCAAAAATAAAACTTTATAAGAAATAAGAAATTTTCTAACCGTCCCATCCCTATTGTAGTCATAAACCAACAAAGTTTAAGCTTGTGCTTAAGTAATGTTAAGTCTTTTTGTTGTTGTTAGGAAATTTCAAGCCAAACCACTCCATATACAGCCCCACCTTCTGCCTCAAACCCAGCTGCATCTCCAGGGCAACAAATGTCCAGTCCTCTGTTGCATGCAAATACAGTCGTGACCAAAAATATTGGCCCCCTTGGTAAATATGATCAAATAAGGCTGTAAAAAAATTCATCTGCATTGTTAATCCTTTTGATTTTTCTTTTAAAAAATTTACAAAAATGTATCCTTTCACTGGATAATAAGAATTTAAAATGGAGGGGAAATATCATTATGAAATGAATGTTTTTCTCAAATACTCGTTGGACAGAATTATTAGCCCCCCTAGAAATTCTTATTGGTAAAATATCTCTGAAGAATATTGCCATTCATTTTCACAATTTTCAGAACTCCAGCATGATTGTAAACACAAAATCATTCAGCTCTGGCTTCTGTTTCACAAAAATATAAAGAGGAGGGGAAACAAAGCCTAAATTCCCTTAATCATCCATCACAATGAGAAAAACCAAAGAATATATTTCTGATGTGCTGCAAAAGATAATTGATCTTCACAAATTGGTGAAGTGGCTTTAAGAAAAGAGCTAGAGCAGTGAAAATGAGCATTTCCATTATCAGGGCAATAATTAAGAATTTCCAACCATCAGAAAATGTTACAAAACTGCCTGAAAGAGAACCTATGCCTATATCGTCCTAATGTGCGGTGAGAAGGAGAGTTTGAGTAGCTAAAGACTCTCCTAGGGTCACAGCTGAAGAATTGCAGAAAATTGTTGAGCCTCTGGTTCAGAAAACCTTTTAAAAAATTGTCAAACAGAACCTACATCAACACATGTTGTTTGGGAGGGTTACAAGAAAAATTCTCCTAGCTCATTCAAAAACAAACTAAAGCATATTCAGTTATCAGTCATGACTGGAACTTTAAATGGCAATGGCTTCTATGGTCAGATGAAACTAAAAAATTAGCTTTTTAGCAGCAAACACTCAAGATGGGTTTGGTAAACACAGAGAAAAAAAGTACCCCATGTGTACAATGAAATATACTGCTGTGTTTTTGATGTTGTGGGCCTATATATCTGCTGGAGGTTCTGGACATCTTGTTTAAATACATGGCATCATGGATTCTATCAAATACCAACAGATAAAAAATCCGTAAGTGACTGACTCTGTTAGAATTCTTATAATGGGCCATGTTTGGATCCTCTAACTGTACAATAACCAAAACACAAACCTCAAAAACAACACAAAAATGGGTCACTGAGCTCAAAACCAAGCTTCTGCTAAAGCCATTCCACTCTTCTGACCTGAACCCCACAGAAAATGAGAGGAGTGAACTGAAGAGGAGAAGCAACAACATGTAGCTGGGAATCTAAAAGGTCTGGAGTGATTCTGGTTGAAGGAATGGTCTCTGATCTCTTGTTAGGTGATTTCTTACCTATTCAGGCATTATAGGAGAAAATTTAGACCTGTTAAACTGGCAAATGGAGGTTTTAAAAAGTATTGAATAAAAGGGTGCTAATAATTTTGGGCAATGTGTATTAGAGAAAAACATTTATTTCATAATCTTATTTCCCCCCTTTTAAATTCTTATTATCCAATAAAAGAATACATTTTTGTGAATTTTGTTAATAAAAAATCAAAAGGATTAACAATGCAGATGAATTTTCACAGCCTTATTTGATCATATTTACCAAGGGTGCTAATAATTTTGGCCACAACTGTACATCTGGAATGAGCCCCTCAACTTCGAACCCAATGAATGAGATGGCTTTACCCACTTAAAGCTCTTCTGAAGTTGATGTTAGTGTAGAATGTTAGATTCTGATTTTATTTTGTTATCCGATAGATCAGAAAAAACAAAGTTTTTCCGATGACTCATCATTCAGAAGGTTGGTAATTTTTTTTTAAATTAGTAATTATTTTAGACAGTTAATAAGATTAAAGCTTAAGAGTATTCTACTTAATCTAACTGTGTTTGTATTTTTTTTTTGTTTTAATGAAAATTACCTGTCTTAAATTTTTTTGTTTTATTGAAAATTACCTGTCTTAAACACTCTGTCCTGCAGAGTTTGGCATCAACCAGGTCCAACACACCTGCCTTAAAGTTTCTAGTAATCCCGATTACCTAGATCACATGTTTAATTACGGTCGGGACTCTGCAGAGGAGTGGCTGCTTCAGGACCAGGATCACCCATCCTTGATGTGCTGTTTTGTGCTCACTTTTTATCAAATGTGCATATAAACAGTTCATGAACGTTAAAGTGTTAGCATTAATGGACAGTCATGACTTGTAATATGAATTTACTTGAATCATTTTTAATTATTTAACTTGATGAACAATTCAACAATGAAACCTATAACAATACATTACATATATTTTCACTGGTTAAAAGCGAAAGTTCGGCCAAAAATGATATTAAACCCATGATTTACTCACCGCGAAGCTGTCCGAGATGCATATGTCCATCCGGTAACACTTTATTTTACGGTGTCTTTGTTACATGTAATTATTATAGTAATAACAGTTAATTATGCATAATTACATGCAATTAACCCTAAACCAAACCCTAATCCTAACCCCAAACCTATAGTAAGTACATGTTATTATTGATTATTACTTAGTACTTAAATGTATAATTACACTGTAACAGTGATACTGTAAAATAAAGTGTGACCGTCCATCCTTTTTCAGACAAACACATTTTCAGTTATTTTAGAAAATGTCTTATATCTTTCTGATGCTAATCAGTAAAGTTACGGGGTCCACGTCCTTCAAGTAAAAAAATTTGCATTTATCCTTTCCCAAAGAAATACAAACGGCTCCAGGATGTTAAACAATGGTCTTCTAAAGGGTAATCTGCGCGGTGTTGTTGTAGAAATATCCATATTTAAAACTTTATAAACAAAAATAACTACCTTCCGGTAGTGCCGCCATCTTAGATTTCTCTGTATTCAGAAGAGAGTATTAGCGTAGGATACGCACTTGTGACGTATGACAAATTTGGAGGGCGGGGGCACAGAGCACCAGCAGAGAAACCTCCGTAAACTGTGTAAGCTCTCATCTTGAATGCGGACGCGACTAAGATGGCGGCATTACCGGAAGCAAGTTTTTTTCGTTTTTTTAAAGTTTTAAATGTGGATATTTCTACAACAAAACGGCGCGGATTACCATCAGAAGGCCTTTGTTTATCATCACAGAGCCGTTTGGATTTATTTTGTGAAGGATAAATGCACATTTTTTGGACTTGAAGGTCGTGGACCCCATAACTTCACATTTGATCAACTGAAAGATCTAAAACATTTTCTAAAATAACTGAAAATGTGTTCGTCTGAAAAATGATGAACATATGCATCTCGGACGGCTTCGGGGTGAGTAAATCATGGGTTTAATATCATTTTTAACACAGGCAGGTCAGACCCATATATATATATGTATATTCTAAGGGTGTTAATTTAACATTGAGTTTGCTGTGAAGGTATTACAGGGAGACTGAATCGGATTCTGACGATTTAGAGGACATGCTGGCTACGCCTCCAAGACCCAACAGTCTTGATGTATGTGTAACACATACCTTGAAGAATGTCTTAAATGCGTGTAAAGCAACACTTTTTTAAATGTTATCCATACAGGTTCAAAAAGACCTTATAAATATATTGGAGGAATACAGGAGGGACAATCTAGACCTGACCACCACTGTCACTGTTGTGGCCCACCGGAAAAAAAATTATTACAAAGTTTATATGTTGCCCTTAAAAAATTAACTTCGAGTAGCATAAAATTCCAAACATTGAATTTGTTGGCAAGATGGCAGAAGATTATGGAGGACCACGTAGAGAGTTTTTCAGGTGATTAGTAATTTTAAGTTATTACAGACCCAAAAAGTAATGATACTTTATCTGCCTTTAGGGATATGTGTTTCTATTATATGTGACATCTCACTCTTTTTTATTTAAGAATTCTCAAGTGAGGTGTAGACATATCTTGGCATTTTTGAGGGGAAGCCTGGAAACTTACTTTTTGGATATTACCAGGATGCACTGCAGCAGTGTAAATACTACACTGCAGGAAAGCTGACTGCATGGTATATTCTTCACAATGTACCTGGGTACGGTGTCCATATTAGCCCATCCTCAGATGTCATACTTAGGTGTCAGACATCAGATGAAAAGGCATCAGGTCTCAGGAAAATCGCTGTCAGACAAAACGGAATCAGACGAAAAGGCCTCAGATGAAAAGTTATCAAAGTCAGGTATCAGACATCAGATGAAAAAGAGTCCGGTCTTGGGAAAATCACTGTCAGAAAAAACGGAGTCAGACGAAAAGGTCTCACATGAAAAGTTATCAGAGTCAGGTATTAGACATCCAGTGCTGGGCAATACAAGCATAATGTAGGCCTAGGTACTTCACATTTTGGGGCTGTTTGCTGGACTTATCCTACTCCCAGAATAAAATGCATGTTTGAGCTGCCTTTATTCAAAAACACCTGGCCCTGACATATCTTAACACAAGGGTCTCCAACGTGGGCCCGCAGACAGCAGGTAGCCTGCACAGAGTCTGTGAGGTGCCCGCCAAAGCACATTCTATTAATAGTTTCAATTGTAATATTTATTACATGTTTTTATATTAGCTTGGCTTGGTGCCATAACCCAGTCAGAGGTAGAGCACGAATCTTCACAGAATGCGAGTGGTAATGTTTTGTATGAATGAAGGCTGCACAACTCGAAAATACGGAACAAACGACGTCCTGTGTCGATTCAAATGACGCGCTTATTCTCAAATTCAGGACGACTTCAGAAATGTTTGGAAAATTGTAGCTTGTGTGGAAGCTACCTCACTACTTGGTCAAAAAAAGAGCTTAGCTACTGAAAAGCTATTTGATTTAGAAAGCAGCTAAGCTACCGCCAAGCTACTTGTAGTGAAGCTACTGCCTAGCACTGCAGACATCCGATGAAAAAGAGTCAGGTCTCGGGAAAATCACTGTCAGAAAAAACGGAGTCAGACAAAAAGGTCTCACATGAAAAGTTATCGAAAACTGAACAAAATATCCCGCGTCATGACGTCATAATACGTCATCAAATTGTGACCGCCGCTATACACACTTCTCCATCCAAAGGTTGCAGCCTGTGGAGGGGGCATAATGCAGGGTGCATACGTCATCAAACCTGTTTTATTTAAGTTAACTGACCATTACATTCGCACTTCATAAGCATATTAAACAATTTACTATCAACTAAGAATAAAAAATAACTTTACAATTGTTAATATTCTGAAACAAGACAGTCTTGATGACGTATGCAGCACAGAAATACGACCTCCAGGGGCTGCAGCCTTAGCATTACTGTGTGAGAATGCGAAAAGAAGAAGACGACGGCCATACAGAACGGTGAATTTAATATTTTGCTTATTACATTTATTTTGTCAGTGCCATGTTATATTTAGCGCTTGGTTAGATGTAGAAATGATAAGAAAATGTAAAAAGTGATCCAAGGTTATAGATGTTTAGCCATTAATGGTAATATTTTGTGTTTTTAACGTAGGTTAGCTAACCTTTGCTAACTTGATTTGCAGACCTAGTAAGAACATAAAGTTACGTATATTTCATGTAACGTTAACCTAATTATCTTCATGTTTTGTTTAATTTTTAGAAAATGGATAAAGTGAAAGAATATGAGTGGATAAAAAACTAACTGGAAAATGGTAAGTTTTGGGGTAACGTTATTTACGATTTACTAGGACTGTCAGTCATTTGTTAGCAGTAGGTACAGTAGTGACTTCTGAATTTGGCTAATGTTCAATGTAGGATTTCCTTATTAAAAAAAGAAATGTAACACAATGACTGCACAAAAAAGAAATGTAACACAATGACTGCACAATAACACATGACATTGACAAATGACTTGTAATTATTTATATTCACTGACACTGACTACTCATTCCTTACCTCATATCATAACACCAGCCTTTCATATTTTAGGGGAGACCCAAGGTAGTAAGAATGCAGAGTATCTGAGTAAGCAAAGCCCATATCATGCACATTAACAGTAAGAAACTTGTTTGATCGCCTGGCTTGGAACAATAGTTCACAGAAATGTCTACCTACAGGTGCTGTAGAGGCTTTTGGCAAAGCCAAAATGTTAATAAAGCCAGAAAAAAAAAACAGTACCCTCTTTCTACTACAAAGTCTGATACGTCTTCAGTACTTAAGGTTTGTGTCAGCTACAAGGGCAGATTTTAAAGACAAAACAATAAAAATTAAGTGTTTAAATTACAATTGTCTTTGTAAAGTATTATGATTATACAATTTGTCACATTGGGTGTGTCATCATGGAATACGACCCCAGCTGAAGTCTTAAATCAGGAAAGAATGGGAACTGGTCTCCTCTCTTACCTCACTTGTAGAGGCAACACAGTGATAAACAAGCCCTTGTCCCAATCACATTTGAGAGTTCTTGCAGGCATCACATTCACAATTTAATTTTCAGTTTCAATAATTGGACATTAACAGGGACAACAAGGAGGCGTTAAGCCCCTAATCTAATTATTTGCAAACCATATCATTATGTTTTCATTTACATTATACATGCTGTCCCTTTTTTAAACTAGGTTTGTAATTGATTGTTTATTTGTCTTATCGTTAGGTCAGAATAGCACCTATGGAGTGGAAGCCGCGGACTGCAAGGAGGTTGGGGCGCTATTAAAAAATTAAATTGGAGGAAACCCCAAGACGGGTCATAATGCAAGGGCATGAAACCTATGATGACCTCCTTTCCATAGGACAGAAAAAGTTCTGGCCTGATTACTCAGAGAGTGAGTTCACCCTATGACATCCTGATGGCAGCAGGTGGAGCAAGGAGGATTTCATGAGGGAACATTCAACCATAGCCGAGATGTCCACCGTATTGGAAGAGGACATTATATGTAGGCCAAAAAGAAATAGGTAAATAGTTAAAAGTTTACTAAGTCATGAAAAGGTGTTCCAACTAATCACAAACAAGAAGGATGCACTTTCATGACATTTTCAAGAATCACAGGAAGGAGGTAGGGTTAAGCTAGCTCTCTAATTTGTTTGATGATGCTTAAAACGTCAAGGGAAGTGATATCACCCAACTGTGCCTAGAGAACCTTTAATATGGTGATAATTATTCTTTATGTGAATGTTAGTAATTTTGTGGTTTGTTACTTTTGCTCTTTTTTTTTATATTTATTACAGAAATCATCTTTGTTGATGAGCAGACTTCAATGTTAGGTATGTTTACCTGCATGTCTGTCAATACTAAATGAAAGAGGGAACTTTTTGAGTAAGTATGTGTGCCAATGTTTTTTTTTTTACTATTTTTCAGTCTGATGTGGCAGGAAGTTTTGCCAATGAGGTAAAATCATTATCTGCTCTGATTTTTGTCAGTGGCGTGTATACAGATTTTGTGCAAATGTAGAGCAGAGATTTATGCAATCATGCAAATTATGGCTGTTTGTGTTTGTAGGATTCAGGGAAAAGTGCAGATAGAGGCACAAACGATTTTCAGTCAATATCATCTGGTGTAGAGGAGACTGTAGACCAGCAACAATGCTCGCTAGACCGTGCCATTGATGGAGGTGCTGAATGTGAAAGTGGTGGAGATGCAACTGCATCTTCCAGTTTCTTTGTGCCATCATGTAATTACTGTTTTTCTTATCAGATTTGTCTTTGAACAGGATCATGTTGAGCCTTGTTCGAGGTCAAGCAAAGGAAAGATAAAAGTTTTTGTCATCAGGTGCCATAGCCTAAAAATGTAAATTTTACTGAAGTGCCACACAGTAGGTGCTTGATTATGTATTTTGTTTGCATCTGCAGTGTACCTTCCTCGTCTTCCATATGTGGACACATCTTTGATTAAATACGATGAGAACGTTCTCCTTGGAGAGGGAACATTTGGGAAAGTTTATGGAGGTTCCTACCAGGGTACTCCGGCAGCTATCAAACGGGTAGTGTTTGGCCCAGCAGGAAAAGAGGACAAAGACATCCAGCACGAGATTAACGTGTCCCTGTAAGAACTAGACTTGATTTGTGTATAATTGTCTGTGCTTTGCAACATTTTCTGTCATTTGTATTTCATAAAGCTTTATTCTCACTACATTTTGTTCTTTCGTAATTTAACAGGAGACTTATCTTAGTCTTATCCTTAATCTTATTAGGAGTCATATCCTAACATAGTTAGACTGATCGCAGCTGCCCGCACAGATTCATGCTTTTTGCTGGCGACGGAATACATTCATGGTGCAACCCTGCAAGCCGTGATCCATTCGAACACCTGCCTTGTAACGGTACAAGTATTTTTTTCAATTGTGTGCATTTGAAATATATAAAAGACAATCGCTGAGTCCCAATTCGCATACTATCCGTCCTAAATAGTATTCGAAACTAGAATTAGTACGTCCCAAATTGTAGTATGTTGAAATGAGTATCCCAAAGATACCCGGATGGTCTACTATTTCCGGTTAGAATTCGAAGTGCAGATCAATGCACACTCTAATGGCTAATATTGCCCACAACCCATTGCGTGCGGAAGGGAGGAGCTTAACCACACTGACCCTCTTGCTTATTTTTAGTAATACTGTGGTTGTAGAAATGTTAACTTTATTAGTCCAGCGAAAGAAACATGGTTCCTACACTTTTACTGTAGTAAAAGCATGGTTCATTTTCATCTGGGTATTTTTGAGTTATATGTAAGTATAAAATACGTTAAACAATAGTTATACTATAGGCTTTTTAATATTTGGACTTTAAAATAAGTAGCTTTTGTTACACACATTGCACATGAATGTCAGAACCAGCCGCCTCACAAACGACCTGCGTTTGGTTCTAATGACGCTTTGCTTCACTCCTCAACTTGGTTGAACACATTGTAAAATGTATTGTGAAAAAAACCCGATGAGAAATAAAGATGGAAATAGTAAATTAAATTATATTTGACATAAGTTACAAGAATTAATGAAATATTGTTAACAGTCGTGGTGTGGGTAACTAGGCAACCACGTTTTCGTTCCCGTTGCATGACGTCATCGAAGTACGTCCCAGAACGTGCATACTCTTTTGCTACACACTCAAAAGTATGTACATTTTCCTCACAAAAACAGTACATACTTTTAGGTCGTAGTATAAGTAAGCGAATTGGGACTCAGCACATGTCTTACGCCTCTGGCAGGCGTAATGCAACTGTCTTTGGTAGTTTGTGGCCAATGCAGTTATCTCACTAGGTGTACACATTTTGCATTTTGTAAATAGCATATTCACCTTGCACACTCACAAGCGTGTCTGTACTCTGCTTGTCAAACACACACACACACACACACACACACACACACACACACACACACACACACACACACCTACTTCAGCAAAGCAAGCATTAATGGAATCCTGCTATTGCATAGATGTTTGGCATGCAAGCAGAGTCCTTCAGCAGAGATCAATTTTCTCGTCATCGTAACAGCATCACTCAATCGCACATCAACGGTGATTTAAGTTACATTATTATGCTCAAACACACCCATGCAAATAAGAAACACAAGAACAGCCCTTTTAAATCATGCACCTGGAGTCACATCAATCATTCTGCCTTCAAACTAGCAAAAGTGGAGTAGACACACCAAAAATGCACTTAAACCGAACGCTTCAGACTATGCAATTTAGATAGTAAACCAATAGGTCCCTAAATGTTGTATCGCAAACCTTTGATTAAGAAAGAATTGTAATTATTTGTTTTATGGCATTAGCTCCAAGGGGATGATGCTGAGTTTATAGCCTAGGACCTGGCAATGGCAACCGAGTACATACACGCACAGAGGGTCATCCACCAGGACTTGAAGCCGGCAAATATTATGGTTAGTTATGTAACAATAAAAAAACTGAAACAATTGCAATAACGTGAAACACTTTTTTTGTTTAGGAGCTTTATTTTCTCTTTATACATTACAGGTTCAACAACAGTCAAAGCTTGGCTAACATCAGGGACACTGTGCTGCTTCGCCAAGGAAGCAAGGTCACAGCCCAAATGGTAGGGCCTGCTGGCGGGAACTACTTCTACATGGCACCTGAATGTGTAATTAATTTTGAGGAGGCTTCCTACCAGACAGATATATGGTCCCTTGGGGCCACATATCTGGAGCTTTTCACTGGGTCACTGGCATGGAATATAAAAAAAAACAACGTGAGTTAGCTGTACTAATGACAGCCAAAGACCCACCTCACGGTTTTGCTCAGCTTGGAGAAAGGTACCACTTCTTGCGTGCCTTAATGGACTATGTGCCCAATTCCAGAGCCCCTGCATCCGCAGTCGTCCATTTTCTCCAGTCGGAGCTTGGCCTAGACCTTGAGAAGAGATACGGCTACAAGTGGTAGTGTTAAGGATTTGTATTTGGATGATGACTCAGTGGTTTCCTTCCATTTAAATTCACGTTCCAATTACAAAAAGATATTGCAAAAAAAATAATTGCACATTTTATTTATTTTTATATTATGTTTATTTTTTGTTCCAATTTCTGAACACTTGCACTTTATTAAAAAAATGTTAAAAATTCAGAGTACAGTTCAGAAAATGTAATTTCTGTTCAGAAAAAAAAAACCTTTAACCTGGGGCCTAAAATATAGCCCATAACACTAAGGTGACCATAGCACCTTATTAAAATGAGGGAAACCATGTAGAACTGTGTTATCTATTTTGTATTCAGAAAGGCCCTTTGACCATGGTCAAATCCCCCAGCCCCCCACTACCTCCCTTTTCACTCTCTTTCCCTTCACATAATTTTGTATAATTCGTTTGCCTCTGCAAATGTTGTGGGTGTTTGAGCCACATTTCTATTCATCCACATCATCATGTCATCAACTAATTTCATGTAGGCAGCCAGACAGCCATTGACTGTATGAAGAAACCTGTTATCTTCCAGAATGGTCTCACACAAACGCCGGAACTCTTCATTGGAGACCAGCAACTGCTCATCCATGTCACATATGAAGTGGTTGGCATAAAGAATGAGTTCTGGCTCCACTGGGCACAACATATTGACAAACCCTGTGAGGTGAGGGTGGGTTATTGGTATTTTACAAAGTTTCCAAGCATGCATGCATACTGGATTAAACTTCGCGCTACATTGCAAATTACAATACCAGGAGGTGGTGTGGTGTAGAGCACGTCAGGCTTCCCAAAAGGATCAGGAGCATGGTGCTGTTTCCTTATGTCATGGGTATTCCAAAGTCTCTGCTCCATATCTGAAACATACTGGTTAAATTCCAATATTTCCCCAAACCCGCAAAGACCTGTTATTTTACATCAACCCTGCAAACAGGGCGTCTCTTCCAGCGTTTCCACAATTCACTTGCAGGTTTGTACTCACATAAACTCCGTTCTTCTCCTTGTGTTGTGTCTTTGTTTACGATATCATCCGTTCGTCTTTCAACCTTTAAGGTTCACAATATCTCTCCAGCTATACCGCTTCAGCCTGGGAAAGAGAGCCGGACCGCTGCCAGCAACGTACCCGATGAGTACACGCAGCACTTCAATACAACATCAACAACCCGCCTGTAATTGTGATTTAAACTGTCCTTTTATACTGGCCTGCTCAGCGTGTCCTCCAATTATCGCCGCTCCTGTTAACTAGGCACAGCTGTGTCTAATTCGCCGATTTTCCCTCCCGCGGCGTTACCGGAAGTTCCGGTGTTCTTCCTTTCCGGCCCGGGTGGAAACACTTCCGGGCGGAACCAAACTTCCTTAACTTTGGTTCCGCCCCTAAAGATCGTCACCTTGTGACATCCTCCCCCACCAATGCGTTCTAGTCCCTAGAACGTCTTCGGGTTGTCCACTCACCATAACGGGCAGGGGGTCGGCCTCGATTCTCCCGCTGGGAACGCCTTAGAGGTGAGTCGGGCTCGGCCTGTTCTGGGGCTGCTTCTGGTTCGCTCGGGGAATCCGGTGGTGGTGCCACCCCGGGCCTTCCTGGTATCACAGCCCACCCTCCTGTCCAGGGGGCCGCCGGTACAGGCTCCACAGGGGCTACTTCCACGGTATCGGGGTAGTTAGGGCATGGGCGGATCATGTTTCGATGCACGACACGGTCAGGGCCAGGCTTCCCTTCGGGCCAGATGGTGTATACCGGCTGTCCCAGCCTCTGTTGCCTACAGACTACATATGGGGTGGTCTCCCAGCGGTCGCTCAGTTTTCCCTTTCCTTGCCGCCGATTATCTCTTACCAGCACCCTCTCACCTGGCAGTAGGGGGGCATCTCTAGCAGTCCGATCATATAGCCGCTTACTTCTCTCTCCTGTCATCCGTATCCTCTTCGTCACCTGCTCGTAGGCGAAGTGCAAGCGCTGATGGTGGCGTCCCACCCACTCCGTCACACTCACTTCCTCTTGGTCCCCTACCACTCCCAGGACCAGGTCAGTGGGCATTTGTACGTGTCTGCCGAACATCAGGTAAGTAGGGGCATACCCCGTCGTACTATGCACACTGTTGTTATAAGCTTGTAAGAGATTTGGCAAGGCACTCACCCAGTCGTCCTGTCGTCATTGGTCCAAGGTGCCCAGCAGCCCCAACAGGGTCTGGTTAAATCTCTCACAGCCGCCGGTCTCCTGGGGATGATATGAAGTCGTGTGAGTTTTTGTACAACCGTACAGCTGGCATAGCTCCCGGATTACCCTAGATTCGGAGTTGGCCCCTTGGTCGGAGTGCAGGAACTCTGGGCACCCAAACGTCTGAAACACGGCCCGCCATAAAGCTGTAGCGGTGGTGGTTGCGGTCTGGTCGAGAGTGGGGACGGCCCAAGCGTACTTCGTAAACAAGTCCGTGATCACCAAGATATTCTGGTAGCGGTCTTTCGGTCGGCCCAGCGTCAAGAAGTCCATTGCCATGATGTGAAGGGGGGCTTTTGCATGGATGGGTACCATTGGTGCTCGGCCTCCCGCTTGGACTTGAACAGCGTGCACCTCGGACAAGCTTGGATCAAGGCGTGCACCGATGCCTCCAGCCCAGGCCAATAGAAGAATCTGCGTAACAGGGACACGGTCCTTTCTTGTCCTTGATGTCCCAACTGATCGTGGTATGCTGAAACTAGGGCGGCCACCTGGTCCGCAGGTACCACAATCTGACATACCTCTTCTCCCAGTTTCGAGTCGCTGATCCTTCTGCACAGCACTCCTTCCTTCAACTCCAGCCTATCCCACTGTCCCAGCAGCCTTCTCCCGGTGTCCGTCTGTGCCAACCTCTCTGCTGGTGTCGGCCGTCGGCCCTGTTCCAGCCACTCTCTTACCGGCCGCACATCCTGATCCTGGGCCTGTCTCTCCGTCCACCGACGGGGGTCCCACCCCCAATTCTCAGGCACGACTTCCTGCCTGCTTCCTGGTGCCTCCACTGCTCCTACCATATAGCCCTCCTCATGGCTATCTACTTCTGGGCCGGCATGGCCCCTGGGGCCTTCCGTTTCGGGCAGTCTCGAGAGAACGTCCGCATTCGTGTGCTCCCGCCCCGGCCGATACTGCAGCTGGTAATTGAAGTTGGCGAGTTGGGCCACCCACCGCTGTTCCACAGCTCCCAGCTTCGCCGTCTGCAAATGCACCAATGGGTTATTATCTGTAATGACTGTTACCTTGGCACCCCAGAGGTAGTCCTTAAATTTTTCGCTCAAGGCCCACTTTAATGTCAGCAGTTCTAATTTAAAGGAGCTGTAGTTCGCGTCGTTCCTCTCGGCTGGGTGGAGGCTTCGGCTAGCGTAAGCGATGACCCTCTACACTCCGTCCTGTCGTTGGGCCAACACTGCCCCCAGCCCGAGATTGCTGGCATCTGTGTACAAGACAAATGGTTTCGTGAAATCGGCATACGCTAAGATAGGAGCCTGCAACAATTCTTGTTTCAACGTCTGGAAAGCGGTCTCACAATGGGCATCCCAGTCTATGGTGGGCGACCCACGGCCCCGTGTACGACCTGTGCCGACCAGTAACTGGTTAAGGGGCTTAGCAATTTTTGAAAAGTCCTTTATGAACCGTCTATAGTACCCCACAAACCCTAAGAAGGATCGCACTTGCCTCACCGTCTTCGGGGCGTTCCAGTCTTTCACTGCAGATACCTTCCCAGGGTCTACGGATATTCCTGCTGCACTGACCACGTGGCCCAGGAAGTGGACTTCTCGTCGCAGCAAATGGCATTTGTCTGGCTGCAGTTTCAGCCCATACCTCTCCATGGCCTGAAAGACTTCTTCGAGGTGCCGCAGGTGAGAATCGAAATCTGGGGAATAGACAATCACATCATCCAGGTAAACCAACACTGACTCCATCAACTGACCTCCCAAGCTCCGCTGCATCAGACGTTGGAAGGTGGCCGGAACGTTACAAAGCCCGAAGGGCATCCGATCCCATTCAAATAATCCAAATAAGGGTCGTGAAAGCGGTCTTCTCTTGGTCTGCTTCGGACACTTGCACCTGCCAGTAACCACTGGCCAGATCTAATGTGGAGTACCACGCCGACCGCGTCTTCAATCCGCGGTAAGGGGAAGGCGTCCTTCTTAATCACTAGGTTCAGCTTATGGTAGTCCACGCAGAATCTCCAAGCTCCCGTCTTCTTCTGCACAAGTACAATGGGAGCCGCCCATGGGCTGCTACTTTCCCGGACGACACCTCACCTCAGCATGCCCTGCAGGAGTGTACGCACCTCGGTATACAAGGTGGGCGGAATTGGCCGGTACCTCTCCCGGCTTGGTCCTGCATCCCCGGTAGGTATGTGGTGTTCCACCACCTGGGTGCACCCGTAGTCCTCATCGTGGGTTGCAAACACATGTTGCCATCTCCGAAGGAGTGCCTGTAGCTTCTGCTTCTGTGCTCGTTCTAGGTCTTCCCCCTGTAGTGACTCACCTGCCAGGTGGTTCGGCACACCTCTCTCCGTGCCGCCCAATGGGGCGTCCACTTGCGTCAGGGCCACCTCGATGACAGTGGGGCACACCTGACGAAAAGTGACATCCCTCTCTTCTCTTACTTGGTGGGGTGCAATCGTTGTCAACCGGGCTAACCGTTGGTGTCGATGCAGATGTACCGCGTATGGATGTTCATTCCGTATTCTCACAGGGACCCTCCCCCGCCGGACCGCCGCCAGGCCTCGTGCTACTTTTACTTGTGGACAATCCACATGGGGCTCAACAAGCACCCATTCTTCCGCCCAGCTCCTCGAGGTGGTACTCTTGCCCATACAATGGCCTCACTCTTTGCAGGGACAGACAGGGCAAAACGACACATTACTCTTCCTACCTCTTCCCGGTCTCTGCGGACTTGGGTCATTTGCACCCTTCGGCAGTCGGCTAACACACGCTCCCACTTGGGCCTCTCGGCAGGCGGTACCTTTGGTCCAGGCTTAGCCCGAAACAGTTCCTCCCAGCACTCAGAGAGGACATTCATGCCCAGCAGGGCTCGATGTGCACCCAGGCAGTGGTCTTGTACAATGATCACCCCTTTTTGGGGGACCACCACTCCATGAACTTCTAGGTCCGTCAATCGATAGCCAATATAAGGAATGTTGAGGCCATTTGCGCCCTTCAACGTGAGCCAGGGGGCCTCCGCTCCTTGTGCCCCTTGTTTTCCAAACACTTCTTCGGAGAGACTCTCAGCGAACAGCGTCACTTGGGAGCCTGTGTCCACCAGGCACTGAATCTCCTTACCACACACTCTCACCTTCGCCACTGGGCTATGCCCAATCATCTGGCTCCTAGAGCCATTTCCTCTTCCGGGGTCTTCTCGAGGGGTCCCGGCCACATGACCCACTGTGGCCGGTCGACCTAAAAACCCCCTTCCGACGCCCTACGGGGCCCACACTGGCGGCTATAATGGCCTGGCTCTCCACAGCGGTTGTAGATGGGTCGCCCTTGCTCGTCCCATTCAAAACGGGGCCGGTTGGAGCGGTTCGGCCGCCTGGGCGGCTCTCGGCCACCCTCAATTCAATTCAATTCAATTTTATTTATATAGCGCTTTTCACAATTGTTAATTGTTGCAAAGCAGCTTTACATGAGTAGATGTAGAGTAGAACACTGATAATCAATACATAGTATAAGAAGTAGAATATAGCGGCTAAGGATAAACCATGTAAGCGAGCGTATTGATAATGTAACATATACAGTAAAGTGCTAAGTTAAGCCAAAGTTGGCTGACTCTCCCTGGGACTAAAAAAACCCCTAGGAGAAAACCCAATGGGAAAAAATCCTAGAAGGACAAAAAACCCTAGGGAGAGATTAATATTTATATATATATAGACATGGTAGGGATAAGAAGCGGGTAAGCGGATTAAACTGGTTCAGCCGGTGGTCGTTGGTCGTGCATGGGCTGGGCATCACTTTGAAGGACAGCCAGTAGATCAGTGGTGCGATGACCTTCACATTAACAGGAACTGGGTCTGTTTGTCTCATTGTCCTCAGAGTCGAGGACGAGACAGGGAGACAAAAACAGAATTCTATTAGCGTAGGGGCCGTTCGCATGTAATGCAAGTGTCATACATTATAGTGGTTTAATTCAGCTCGGTTCCAGACAGGCTAACTATTGCGGCAAGAGTAAATTACCCATATGAGGTATGTGAGTGCTTTGTTCTAGACAAACTACTGTGGGAAAAGTACATTTACTGGACATTTTATGTGAATGCTTTGTTAAAGAAGAATGTCTTAAGTTTAGATTTAAATTGCTCGACTGTGTCTGATACTCGAACATTATTTTGTAAATCATTCCAGAGCTTAGGGGCCAAGTAGGAAAAGGATCTACCACCTTTAGACACTTTTGATATTCTAGGGATAATTAAGTAACCAGAATTTTGTGATCGCAGTTTACGTGGTGGATTGTATTCTGATAGTAGTTCTTTTATATACGAGGGCGCTAGGCCATTTAAGGCTTTGTAGGTGATTAGTAATATTTTAAATTGTATGCGATATTTAACTGGTAGCCAGTGTAAAGATGCCAGAATTGGACTAATGTGGTCATACTTTTTAGATCGAGTAAGCACTCTTGCGGCGGCGTTTTAAACCAGCTGTAGCTTGTTTACCTGATTTGCATTGCATCCCCCGAGTAACGAGTTACAATAGTCTATTCTAGAGGTCATAAAACCATGGATAAGCTTTTCTGCATCTGATGCAGACAGCATATGGCGTATTTTTGAGATATTTCTAAGATGGAAGAATGCTGTGCGGCAGACGTTGGAGATATGACTATCGAAAGATAGATTGCTGTCAAACATTACGCCTAAATTCTTAACCGTGGAAGATGGCACCACCGTGCAGCCATCTATGGGCAACTTGTAATCTGACATATTATGTTTGGAGCGATTTGGTTCAATAATAAGTATCTCAGTCTTATTGGAGTTTAGCATAAGAAAGTTATGTGCCATCCAGTCCCTAATATCACTAATGCAGTCTGTTAGCTTAGCAAACTTGTGGGTTTCGCTAGGATGTGACGAGATGTAAAGCTGGGTATCATCCGCATAGCAGTGAAAACTTATGTTATGTTTCCTGATAATGTCTCCTAGAGGTAACATATATAACGAGAATAGGATAGGGCCTAGAACTGATCCCTGAGGTACGCCGTATTTAACGGGGGAGTGATAGGACTCTTCCTCATTTACATAAACAAAGTGATATCGATTGGTTAGATACGATCTAAACCAGGCTAACGCCTGACCACTGATGCCAACATAGTTTTCTAGTCTATTGAGTAAGATTTTGTGATCTATTGTGTCAAAGGCTGCACTAAGGTCAAGTAATATAAGAATTGAGATTTCAACATGGTCGGATGTTAATAGGAGGTCATTTGTAACTCTAAGCAGCGCTGTTTCTGTGCTATGGTGGGGCCTGAATCCTGATTGGAACTTTTCATATTGTAAGGGATCTCAGGTTTCGGAAGGGGAACAAAGCTGCACTCGTTGCCGGGTTTCTGACACAATATGTTTGAGAGCGTTGCTAGAGTACGAATATATTGTATTGCAATATGGAGCGTTTAAGTATTAACACTAAATCAAAACTAAACAACAGATTTGTAAATGAAAAGGTTTAATTAGAGTACTGACTTAAAGTTACAGTTGAAATGATTACACTATAAATGCATGAAATGGTAAATAATACAAACAATTGACTGTTTCCAATGTATGTGAGATATTACCTGATAAGATAGAGAACAGAGAAAGAAAGTTTAGAAGAAAGAGATTCAACACTTGAGAACTGAAATCTAGGCCTAATGGCCCGAACCCCAGAACTTAGGTGAAGAAAGAAAGGAAAGGGGAAAAGGCCAATGCAAAGGCAAAAGCTAAAATGCAAAGGCCCAGAGCTCATGAAAATCAAGACCTTTATTCTCTATCCCTTGACCATGTGACTAAACCTAACTTGATACATTCAAATTGACCAATCAGAAGATCACCTTTAACCCCCACTGTACTTGACCAAACCCAAAATAATACATTCAAACTGACCAATCAGAAGACCACCTTTAACCCCCAATGTATTGGATAAACAGCTGTGACAATAGTCTTTGTAAGCACAGGAATGCAGATGGTACAGTATGGAAATGGGGGTTGTGACCAAGTAATAAGTTCCTATATTTTTAATCTTACAATCCACCCTTTGGCAACATGGGCCATACGTAGATCCATGATGACACAGTTCGTAAGATTATGCTTTCAGTTGTGTGCAGTGGTCATCTACAGACTTTTTGTCCAAACTGGTTGCTTGCTGGTTGATGAAACTTGAAGACGTCCTTCTCCTTTCAGCCCTGCATGAAAGGCTTCATCGAATGGAATTGCACCTTTCATAGTTATGCAGATTTCCATCGATACTTCACACCTTCACAAGAACAGGCCCTGAAGGGGGTTTCACTTTTGTCCTTCTCTTTTAGGCAACACCCAAAATGTGAAACAGCAGGAATCCTGTGATTTAAGCAAATGGCACAACATATAGCAAAACATATGGTATTTGTTACTCAACTTTTAAATGGTCAGATTGGCCTTCAGCCTTAAATCCCTGTCAAATACATTAAAACATGGTCAAGGTGAGAATAAAAGAAAAAATAATAAAAGTTCTTACATTGTTTTTGGAAACATGTAACTACAATGCTTTTTTAACTTAGCAAATGTTAGTTTTAACAACCCACTTTGTCAGTAGGAGCAACAACAACAATATATTTAGTGTAACCAAATATATGATATTAAAGATCTTAATTTTCCAGTATAACCAATATAAATGAAATGAACAAAATGAGAACAAAGAAAATGATAGTTTTTAAATGTCTTACATAAAAGGCAAATTAAATGTGAAACATAATAGCAAAATTAATGAAATTATTACACATAAAAAAATAACTCTTTATCAAGATTTCAATATTTGAGACATAAAACTTATCAAACTTTATGAAAAGAAACCAAAACAGATGCTTGACATCAGACAGTTTAAAATAATGACTGATGTGAGGCAAATTGTGTTTGCTATGTGATTGAATTTAACTGAGGCTATGTGTGAATACCATGCTGCAACAAAGGTGAGAAAGATAAAATTGTGATGCAAATTTGGTCCTGTTGTTAAAAAAGGGAGCCAGTTTGATATTATAAGTAATCTGGCTCTGTAAATTTCTCACACCAGTATTTTTAGTTAGCAAGCATGGTAAAAGTGCTACTGGATCCTGTTGTGAGGTAAAACATTTTCATTAATGCAATTATATAACACAATGTAGCCACGTGGCATTTTTGTGCTCCTCTATAGGGTCTGACTGCAGCTATACGGAGAATAGCAGAGTTTACCACTTAGGAGACAAATCTTTCAACATAGAAACACATACAACTTGAAACTGGTAGACAATTTCAAGAGCAAAAGTTAATCCATTAACACAAGACAACTGGTCTAGAATATGTAGCTTCAAAAACCTCTCACTTAAATGTTTTGTCTAACACTTACAGTGGAAACAGTCAAGTGTTTTTAGAAATTAACTTCATTAGCCTATGTGTACATATAATACAACAAACAACTACAATTTGTGTTCTATAGAAACAACAATGCATTACGAGCAATTACAAATCAGAAAATGCAAACAGGATCATTGCAATGAGAATGTTAAACACATGCTAACTGGCTGCTAAGCCACTAGCAAGTGAAGTTAACAGCTGGAGTCCTTGCATGAACAATGCAGTCAACTCAGTAAGAGTTTTACCAGCAAAACCAGATTGTTTACATCTGCCCTTAGAAAGTGATTTCCTACATTTCAAATAATAAGGTGGAGGTCTGCCCCTGCCCAGTGACCAGCATTTCTCCTCTGTATGGCCTATTTTATGACAGGAACTACAAAGCCTGTTCATTTTGCCACCGGGTCTGTAGCTTGGTTCTCCTGGAGCTTCAGGAGGTCTGTGACTCTCTAATGCTTTATTCACACCATGCGGTTCTGTTCCAGCATGTTGATGCATCACCCCAATCACTGAAATAGGAACACTTTTCTGGGTTCTGGAACATACATTCTCTTTAGTACAAGTAGCATCTTTTTTAGTCCCATCGCTGTTAAGCGTTTGGGGATACTTAGTCTCTCGCACTATTAGTTTAGCCCTTACATCTGCAATAATTTCTTTATACTTCTCACACTGTTTAGCCAGGGCTAACTGCTCAGATGATAGTTGATCTATCTGAGTTTGAAGATTTTGGATCTTTGCCTCTGACTTTTTTAATTCAGCGTTTTTGGTTCTCAATTCATCACTTTTAGCATTCAGGATTGACTTAATAATTCCAGTATTTTTACGTAGCTGCTTGCACGTCATGAAATTCAAAGCCTCAATGGTGTCAGCATGTTTGGATTTTCTTTGTTCAACACCAACCATGCGCCACCATGTGAGAATATCATCAGTGGTAGCGTAGTAATCCAGACCCTTTCTATATAATTTAGAAAGTGTAGGTTCAACTTTCTCGCTCCATAAATCAAACAATATATCATTACTGGAGTTATACCCTTCCATCCCCGAGGAGATAATCTGAAATAATCTCTAACTGTACAACAAATACGATATTTAAGGTCCTTCTTCTGTTTCATACAATTCATGCAAATGGAGATTTCACTAACCATGCCATGAAACAATGAAAACAGACTTACCCCACTGTGTGGTCAGAAGGCCTTTAACACATTCACAGGATTAACCGTGATAAAGTCCTCATTCCGTTGATCAATCAAAGTAAAACTCAGAAAACTCACCGCAAGGGATCCCCGTACGGGCCACCAAACTGTAAGGGATCTCAGGTTTCGGAAGGGGAACAAAGCTGCACTCGTTGCCGGGTTTCTGACACAATATGTTTGAGAGCGTTGCTAGAGTACGAATATATTGTATTGCAATATGGAGCGTTTAAATATTAACACTAAATCAAAACTAAACAACAGATTTGTAAATGAAAAGGTTTAATTACAGTACTGACTTAAAGTTACAGTTGAAATGGTTACACTATAAATGCATGAAATGGTAAATAATACAAACAATTGACTGTTTCCAATGTATGTGAGATATTACCTGATAAGATAGAGAACAGAGAAAGAAAGTTTAGAAGAAAGAGATTCACACTTGAGAACTGAAATCCAGAACTTAGGTGAAGAAAGAAAGGAAAGGGGAAAAGGCCAATGCAAAGGCAAAAGCTAAAATGCAAAGGCCCAGAGCTCATGAAAATCAAGACCTTTATTCTCTATCCCTTGACCATGTGACTAAACCTAACTTGATACATTCAAATTGACCAATCAGAAGATCACCTTTAACCCCCACTGTACTTGACCAAACCCAACATAATTCATTCAAACTGACCAATCAGAAGACCACCTTTAACCCCCAATGTATTGGATAAACAGCTGTGACAATAGTCTTTGTAAGCACAGGAATGCAGATGGTACAGTATGGAAATGGGGGTTGTGACCAAGTAATAAGTTCCTATATTTTTAATCTTACAATATGTATTATTATTCGCTATGAATGTGCGTAGCTGGCTTGCCACTACTTTTTCTAATATTTTAGAAAGAAAAGGTAGATTTGAGATTGGTCTAAAGTTATTAAGATCTCCCTGGTCAAGGTTTGGTTTTTTAATGAGCGGTCTAATAACTGCTAGTTTGAAAGCTGTTGGAACGTATCCTAATTCTAGCGATGAGTTAAAGATATTTAGTACCGTGTCGGACACTACATGAAATACCTTTTTTAGTAATTTTGTGGGAACGGGGTCTAATATACAGGACGATGATTTAGATGACGTTACTAATTTAGAGAGCTCTTCTATTGTAGTAGGTTTAAATGACTCAAGATGTTCGTATGATAATCTAGTGGTAAATGTACTATTGGGTAGAGTGATTGCTGCTTGCGTAGTTTCTATGTTTTCCCTAATAAACATAATTTTGTTAGTAAAGAAGTTCATGAAGTCGTTACTATTGTGTTGGAGTTTACTATTGGTTTCTGTTTGTTCTTTGTTTCTAGTCAGTTTCGCAACTGTGCTAAAGAGGAAATGAGGGTTGTTATGATTTTCTTTAATAAGCGTACTGAGATAGGTAGATCTGGCGGTTTTAATAGCCTGTCTGTAGTGTTGAACACTCTCTTTCCATGCTGAACGCCATACCTCTAACTTTGTGGTTCGGTAGTTTCTTTCCATTTTTCTAGCTACTTTTTTAAGGGCTGCAGTATGATGGTCATACCATGGAGCTGGCGTTTTTTCTTTGATTCTCTTTTTTCGAATGGGAGCAACGGCATCCATCGTGCTAGAGCAAACGTTGTTCAGGTTTTCTATTATAATATCCAGATCTTCACGGTTATCTGCTACATGTTTCATTTGAGACAGGTCTGGAAGAGTGCTGATAAAGCTATCTTTAGTGGTGGAAATTATTGTTCTGGCTAATCTGGAGCATGTTGTAGACTGAGCGGTCCTATCTAGAAGTATTGTGTATGACACAAGGCAATGGTCTGAAACGGCATCGCTTTGGGGGGATATTTCGATGTCATTAATATTGAGTCCGAGTGACAAAATGAAGTCTAATGTGTGCTTACGAGTATGCGTGGGCCCTGACACGTTTTGTTTAATACCGAGAGAATTTAAACCATCCATAAACGCACGTCCTAATGCATCTTTTGAGTTATCCACATGGATATTAAAATCACCAACGATAGGAGCTTTATCTACAGTGACTGTAAGCTCAGATAGGAAGTCTGCTATTTCTTTTAGAAAATCTGTGTGGTGGCCCGGAGGCCTATATATGGTAGCTAAAATGAACGAAAGCTGTTTGTTGTTACGATCAGTTATTTCCATGTTTAACAGTATAATTTCAAACGAATTAAATTTTAGTTCTGATTTATGGTTTACTTTGAACATTTTGTTGTATATTGTAGCTACACCACCCCCTCTCCCTTTTAGACGAGGAACGTGTTTATAATAATAGTCTTGTGGGGTGGATTCGTTTAAACTGATGTAATCGTCTGCTTTAAGCCAGGTCTCGGTTATACAGAGTGCATCTAAGTTTTGGTCAGTAATTATTTCATTGATGATAGGTTCTTTATTGGTAAGCGATCTAATGTTAAGAAGGCCGAATTTTAACATCTGAGTTTCATCTGTTAATGTATTGTGTTCTAAATTTATGTTAATAAGATTTGTACGAGACGAGGTAAACGGTGTCCTGTATTTATTTGTTAGAGGAACAGACACAGTCGAGATGTGTTGGTACTCTGGTAAAAAAGGCTCTTTGTGCTGGGATATATGTCATCTTGACATGTCAAGGCAGCTAACAGACTGATGGGTAAGCCGATCAGTCTGTTTCCTGACCTTGGCCCTGGATAGTCAGACAATATCACAAGTAAGACTATTGGTCAGATTTCTAGAGAGTATAGCACTTCCTTCCGGAGATGGATGGAGGCCATCTCTCTTTAGCAGGTCAGGTCTTCCCCAGAAATGCTTCCAATTGTCTATAAACCCTACATTATGCTGAGGGCACCACTTTGACATCCAGCCATGAAGAGACACTAATCTACTGTAAGTTTCATCCCCCCGGTAGGCGGGGAGGGGACCAGAGCAAATTACATTGTCTGACATTGTTTTTGCAATTTCACACACCTCTTTAATAGTATCTTTGGTGATCTCCGACTGGCGGAGTCTAGTGTCATTCGTGCCGGCGTGAATAACAATCTTAGAAAACTTACGTTTAGAATTAGCCAGCACTTTAAGTTTGGATCTAATGTCAGACGCTCTGGCTCCCGGTATACAATCGACAATGGTGGCTGGTGCCTCAATGCCAACGTTCCTGAGTATAGAATCTCCAATAACCAGGGCACCTTTAACAGATGTCTCAGCCGGTGTATTGCTGAGTGGAGAAAATCTGTTTGATATTAAAACAGGAACGTGACTTACCTTTAACAGATGTCTCAGCCGGTGTATTGCTGAGTGGAAAAAAACTGTTTGATATTAAAACAGGAACGTGATTTGGATGCCGAATGTGACTATGCCGCCTGACAGTCACCCAGTTAGTCAGCCGCCTTGACTCTGAAGTCAGAACCGAGCCATGTGTATTACGCTTAACACTAGGCGCACCCGAAACAGTGTTCGTAACATTAACATTAGCGGTCTTACTGTCCTCAACTAGCGTTCGGATGCGCGCTTCTAGTTCTGCAACCTTCTCCGTCAGCCTAACTACTTCAATACACTTAGCACATGTAAACCCCTCTATGCTGACGGAAGAAGCTAAACTGTACATGTGGCAAGTAGTGCAGGTTACAACGACAAGCGGAGTCTTACCGTTTTCATGCTGGGCGATGGCGTCTCCGTTCGCCCGAACGCGGTCCGTGAAGCTGCATCGAGACGGGTGGTGGCTCGCAGCACGCCTCGGCCGCCTACGAGCGTCTGTGGTCAGGGTGATGTGAGGCAAGCTGACTCTGCGAAGGCCGGGCAGCACCTCCTTCACAGCTTCCCGATCTGGTGTGGACAGGTCAGAAAAGCATACATCGTATGAATCTGCCATTAGATCGCCAACGAAGGCAGGTTTAGTAAACAGACGGTAAGAAATGCTAGCTTCAGCCGGCACCCGTGATGCTAGCGGGCTATATGCTAACACTGGGTGTTACTAGTGATAAAATCGTTTCGCTAAGTAATACAATTCAGTAATCGTCAAGGTAAAGTATTCCTAAGATAAACTAATAAGTTGTATTATATAGATAGGAATAAGATAGTGAAAAAATAGGATTTTTAGCTGATAAGCTCAACGGAGCTTCGGGCTTGCGACTCCTCTCCTCGTCTCTCAGCGTCTCTCTCTGATGATGTCAGCGTCATCAGAGAGAGTATCAGAGTATACTCGGTCTCGGGGCGCCGGCCGTAGGTCCTCCCGCGCCCGTCCTTGGCGCAATTCTCCCAGGAGAGTCTTGGACAGCTCGGACATTTGCTCTCGGACGTCTTTCAAAAGTTCGGGCTTCATCGTTTGCTTCCAGTCAGGACCCTCGGGTCGCGCTGGCGTCGCTTCGCTGACAGCCGCACACACTGGGGGCTCACCGACTTCAGTCTCATCACCTTCCAGAGCTAGTGCCTCCTTCTTCAAGTCTTCAAACGTGAGGCCCGGATCTCTCCTGAACTGGACTCTCAGACTCTGCCTCACCGGACCTTCTTTCAGCCCCAAAAGAAACTGGTCACGTAGTAGGGTCTCCCCATCCCCCAACCCGTGGTCGCGACGGGTCTGTAATCAGGTGAACTGTTCTCTCAACCTCAGGGGAAAAGCTCTAACTGGTTGGCAAGGGCCCTGTTTGCAATTGAAAAATTGGGAGCGAAGGACAGCTACGGGGGTGTGGTCACCATACTGTTTAGCGAGGAACTGGAATACGGTTTGGGCGGTGGCTCTAACGGCTTCGGGGGCGGCTAGCACCTCTCGTCGTGCTTCTCCATCCAGGGAGTTTAATATGAATTGGAGCCGCTGGGCTGCACTAAGGCCCTGCAGGTCGGCCAGGTACTCTAGCTGGGCCTTCCACTCTGTCAAGCGTACCTCCGATTCTGTTCCCCCATATTTTTGGATCCAGGGGCTTCCCATGAAAACGGGCATGGCACGGGGTTGGGCTGCGGGCCCCGCGTTGTCGGTCATTGGGCGACCCTGGTTACTCAACTCGAGGTGGAAAGCCCTGCCGACTACGCCAAAATCTGTCACACCCAGGGGCTGGCTATGGTTTGGCTAAAGCCACGCCCCTTTTCAACCACCTCGAGGAGGTCCCCAAAGCCAACCCAATGACCAGACAACGACGAGGATAAGTAAGTATAAAAACAATCTTTATTTATTTAAATATTTAAAAGAAACTTGGGGGAAATGGGGAAAGGGCAATTAAAATTAGAGTCTCTGGCCTCCAGGTGGGCTACGGCCAAGGCAATGACGGGAAAAGGGGGGGGGGGCGTAGAGGTCAGGCTCCTGACTGGTCCCTTTTATCCGTGGTGCCCTCCTTTTTCCTTCCTGGAGGCAGAATAAAAGCAAAATGAGTGTTGACTTATTTTTCCTGTCTGCGTACCTTTTCTCTCCTCACGGGGGCTTTCCACACGTGCTTTTACTGTTCCCTGTCGTATCGTTCACTCTTCCTTTCTCTTGCTCCACAGGTGGCGGCTGGGGCACAAAGATACAGTTAGTTCGACTTGGGTTGCTCTCACCTCTTCGCTGGTTACAGCTAACGGTAAGTACAGGTTTCACACAGCTCGTTCTCTTGGTGTTCACTCTCTTTCTCCACAGGCAACGGCTGGGACACAAAGGCACAGTTAGTTCGACTTGGTTTTCTCGCACCTCTTCGCTGGTTACAGCTCACGGTAAGTACAGGTTTCACACAGTTCGTTCTCTTGGTGCTCACTCTCTTTCTCTTTCTCCACAGGCAACGGCTGGGACACAAAGGCACAGTTAATTCGACTTGGTTTGCTCTCACCTCTTCCCGACTACATCTCACGGTAAGTACAGGTTTCACACAGTTCGTTTTCTTGGTGCTCACTCTCTTTCTCTTTCTCCACAGGCAACGGCTGGGACACAAAGGCACAGTTAATTCGACTTGGTTTGCTCTCACCTCTTCGCTGACTACAGCTCACGGTAAGGACAGGTTTCACACAGTTCGTTCTCTTGGTGCTCACTCTTTTTCTCTTCTCCACAGGCAACGGCTGGGACACAAAGGCACAGTTAATTCAACTTGGTTTGCTCTCACCTCTTTGCTGGTTACAGCTCGCTGTAAGTACAGGTTTCACACAGATCGTTCTCTTCTGGAATCCTCCTTGCGTTCCGTTCGGTGCGTTCTCCGTCCCTGTAATCAACAGACTTAGAAAAGGGGTCCAATATAATACCCAGGTGGCGGACTTACAACAATTGGTTTCTCTCAATAGGTCAGATCGACAAGCAGTTTTCCAGGTAACGTCGGGGACAGACCCTCACGACGAGCTCGATGGTCACAGGGGGGTGGATACGTCGCACCGTCACACCAGGCAGAGCGCTGCCCTTCTCTGGTTGCCATTAGGCGATCGTATACCGAGCAGGGGCGCCCCTTTGTAGAGACCACGGGACGGCTGAATTCCTACACCTCACTCTCTGCAACAGTAAGTATTACGTAGGTAAAAACATCAACAGTAGTGACCCTTAGTCGTACTCACACGTACACCAATCGTCCAATTCTTCACCGCCGTTCTTTAGAAACACCCCAAACGTCTGGATGGGAGATCGTTCCGTGGCACCGCTTCGTTACATAGGCCTGAAGCGTGTTCACAACATATATTAAGATATACTTCACTAGGACCGGCAACCTCTTCGTCTTCCTTTGACAAAGTGTACGAAGGCGGGAGTTTGTCTGACAAGACACAGCAATACACAGCAGTACACAGCACCAAGTCAAAAGTGAAAGTTTCCACTGTACAAAAACCCACCCACCACGCTCAAGTGTACACAAAGGACGCCCGTCTCCTTCCACTTTACCCAGGTCCGATTGGTGATGGAAAATACGGCCTAGCTGATGGTCTTGTCGCTGTGCTTAGGTTCCGTCGAATATTCCCTCGGCTCACCCACCACGCTATCTTAGGGATAGGGCCGCCCTCCTTCTCCTGGAGGTATCCACTGGAAAGACAGGTTAGTATACAAAGCGTCTTCACAAAATATTATACTCACGAGTACTGTGAACTCGTTGTCTCACTGTCCTTTGCTTCTGGTCCACACAACAGGCAACATCAACCCTGCAAACAGGGCGTCTCTTCCAGCGTTTCCACAATTCACTTGCAGGTTTGTACTCACATAAACTCCGTTCTTCTCCTTGTGTTGTGTCTTTGTTTACGATATCATCCGTTCGTCTTTCAACCTTTAAGGTTCACAATATCTCTCCAGCTATACCGCTTCAGCCTGGGAAAGAGAGCCGGACCGCTGCCAGCAACGTACCCGATGAGTACACGCAGCACTTCAATACAACATCAACAACCCGCCTGTAACTGTGATTTAAACTGTCCTTTTATACTGGCCTGCTCAGCGTGTCCTCCAATCATCGCCGCTCCCGTTAACTAGGCACAGCTGTGTCTAATTCGCCGATTTTCCCTCCCACGGCGTTACCGGAAGTTCCGGTGTTCTTCCTTTTCGGCCCGGGTGGAAACACTTCCGGGCGGAACCAAACTTCCTTAACTTTGGTTCCGCCCCTAAAGATCGTCACCTTGTGACACCTTGTCTGCCACCATATATGGTAAAGTCGATGCCATTTATATTCATAGCAACTGCAAAAAATAGCAGAGATTGTCCACTAGGTGACGCTATAACCTAAGAACAAATAACAATAACTATAGCATATGTATATGACACATAAATATTTGTCTGACCTACTTGTTATTTTGCACATAACATCTATTTCCAGGTTCTTATAATGGTCTATGAGGATAATTATATATCTTAGAAAACATGCCTAATGGTGTGTGATTACAACTAAACTCATGGGACTGTTGGTCTTATGTTTCCAAGTGTCTGTGAGGATTTTTAGTACATCTTTCTGAAAATCTTTGCGTCTAACACAATGTGTGCGAAGTAAACAGTTCTCAAAGTCAGTGGTTCTCAACACACCTGCTTTAACCTCTCGACCCGCACTAGCTCGCGGACGGAAGGACGTCAGTTTTTTTTAATGCTGCTAACAATATATATATAGCCTACTGTGTACAAACAACAATAATAATAACACTACTATACATCGTTTAAAAGGTCTAAGGGTTTAGCGTCAGTGTATGTTGTCCGTTTTGAGATTAAATTGCTCTAGTATCATAAATATAGTATTTTATTACAGAAGTCCAGATAACAACATGCATAATATAAACTGACTCCTTACCTTTGTGCTGGTATAAGGAACGCGAATCGAATCCAGTCTGTTTCAGATGTGTGAATATCCCATAAAAACTCTCCAACAAAGTACATCCAATGACCAGTTTTGTCCACAAATGCGTATAATCCGTGAAATATGGATATATTTTCCATTGTTTACATCAGATTTCAGATGCACATCTTGTAATAGATTATAATATACAATCTGAGGACTATTTACATCGTCACACTTGTATATGAGAGCACACTCGCGTTCAAAACCAGCGCTCAAACATGATTGTACAAGTAGGCGGGAGTATAATACATAATATCCAAACAGCGCTATCTAATATCGTGACGTCATCTGACTCGCGCGTTCCTCCAATGACTTCATGGAAAATATTGATAGACAGAACGTGTAGCCAATTAGAACACGAATTCAACGATCTTTGTGTGAAGCTTTATTTCCTGGCGTGGATACGGCATTTTATACGCTTATATAAGGATAAACAATAAAAAGAACGAACGTGTATGCATGTAAACAAAAGACTTTTATTTTGTGGCTGACTGGCACTTAGAAAAGGCACTAGTCTTACAAAAACTCTCGCAAGAACCTCATTTTTGGGTCTATTGACTTCAAACGTGAAATATAACTTCTTTAGACTTGTGGCTTTGGCCTCATTGCATTTATAGGTTTCACACATATATTTATCATTAAGATTTTTAGTGTTAAAAAAGATGTTATGCAAAACATTTTTTATTACAATGTACTTCAGCCTCTCTAACTTTTTTTTTAATCTTAAAATAATTTTGAAACATGGAAAACGAAGCTCAAAGTGTCTTCTATCTAATGATACCACAGTTATGCTTATACTATAAATGGTTTAGTAAAAACAGCCCTTTTAGTGAAAGTATGTATTTTCATGGTTTTGGGCCAGAATGGGGGTGCTTTTCAAGAGGTTAAATAATCAGCACAATAATAGAGATCTCTATTAACTGAACTGATTGTGTCAGATGAGAGAAACATACAAAATGTGCAGAGCAGTGGTCCTCCAGAAACGGAGTAGAGAACCACTGCTCTAGATGTTTATGTTTATATGAAAAAAACTATTTTGTGAACTAATACTTGGTTTTTCACTCAACAACAGTAAAGCCAATGCAGTACAATTTCATGTAGTCTGTGAGCCAATATAAATGCCAAATGGTGATCACCAATTGTAAGTCTTATTCCTTTAGTTGTTTAAGTTTGAATTACAAAAACAATTTTTCAAAACTAATCCTAGGGTTTCCAGTCAACAGCAATAAAATCAGTGCAGTACATTTTTTCTGTCCTCTGTGTGTAAAGATATATCAAATACAAAATGTAATGAATTTGAATACCTGCTGTTGTATGCATAGATTTCATGTGATGTCACACAGTGGTGTAAGTGCCATTTGTACGACTGAATTGCAGCACGCATGTTTAAAGGAAATCATAAAGATATGGATTAAAGTTTTCCATTATCCCCAAAACTCATCATCAGAAATGAATTGCTGCTATCAAGAGGATATATGTCTGGCTATATTTACATCAGTAGCATTAGGATTCTATTCTACATTCCATGACCTAAACGTGTCCTGACATGATGTAAAATACAAAGTAGTTACATTTTTATACGTTCTTTTTAAAATATTGCACCCAAAACCTCATGTAATAATGCAATTGGTTACTATTCACATAAATGACCTGCTAGAACCCAACTAAATAGCTGCACTTTATGAAAGTGAACACAGACAAATGCTCACCAGCAAATCTGCTGCAAATCTACTAAATACAGGGTTCGTACAGATATTGTCTAATGAAATTCCAGGACTTTCAAGGACTTATCAAGCACCATTTTTTGGGTTTTCAAGGACTACAAATCAGAGATGTATTTTTACAAACATATTCTTTATTTACCTTAAACTCTGAAAAGGAGCATACATGAATAAAAAAAATAAAACAAGATGGCAGAAATTAAGTACAGTAACTCAAAGTACACAATCACCGTGACAAATTCAAATGTGAGGATATTAACAAACTCATAGAACCTTCTGTGCATAAAATGTCACGTACAATGACTTCATAAACTTCTCATTTTAATGATATATATGAAATAAGCTATAACAGTAGGCAAGAAAAACTCTAGTAATTTTACAAGAATTCAACAGGGTTTTGTTTCAGTTTCAATCATTTTTTTGTACTAGTATTTCTTTTGTGTAAAAGCCCTGGTAAAGTGGTGCAGGAATGTAACCAATTTAACAAATCTTTTTAAGTTCATCTTTTTTGTCTTTCAGGGACTTTCTAAAACTATTAAATCTAATTATGCATTCTCTTGGTTTGGAGGAGGTCTCAGCTTCATTGGCTGCCTTTTCTATTTCTAGTTCCAAGTGGGCAATGTCAGATTCAAGCCTCCTCTTTTTTGCTCTTCGTTCCTCCTCTTGGTCTCTGCATTTGGTTTTCTCAGCTCTTATTTCTCTCTGCTTGATGAGAGAATCCTCATATCTTTGTCGAGCTGCTTTACAGCTGGCAATCATTCTGGGAGTGATCTGAACTTTCTTAACTCCTCCAACACTTGAGACATAATCACAAACAAGTCTCTGTGATGCATAGCTAATTTCCTTTTTATTTTCAGTGCTCATGGCTGCGTTGACAGAAAATCCTCGCTCCACAGTAGCCTGACCATGTGACAAAATCAGCACCATTTTTACTACCTGCCATAGGTATTTGAGATCATCTTTTCCCTGTAAAGTTTCTGAGAAGAAATGGTCAAGTGAGTGTGACTGGATATCATATTCCCTGTACCTTGATATGTTTCTAGCTACTTCATCTTTAATGAAGGTCTTGTACTGCATTTGAGCATCATCGCACTTGCTTTCTGGAAACCTTTTTAGCTCAACTAAATGGTTCAGAAGCCTTTTGAACCTTCGTTCACAACCATCAGGATCCTGGGCGATGGCATTGGGGTTAAGGCATGAAGTCTGTCTCACAAAGCTAAAGCGAATAGGAGTTTTGTCCAAAAGTCTCCTTAAGAGTTGAAGGAGGCACCGCCTTGCATCACTTTTGAATTCCAAAATTCTTTTTTCACTCACTTTCCCCACAATTTGTTTGAGAGCTCTGTCTGTGGAAAATCCAATGTCTACTTTAGCGAGACCTAATGCATCCTCATCTTTCATTTCATACTTGGACATCTTCAGTGGGTCTGTCATTGTCTCTGTTACACTAGTTTTAAGTACTCTACTCATTACAGCAGAGATCATCTCTGCCCAGTCTGAGGTCATGAATGGGATCATGGGGCTATCTGTCTGATACTTTTGTAGGTAGCCTTGCACATGCTTTGCTAAATAGACAAAGAAATGCAGCTTTGCAGGGAATAATGGATCCTCACATGCTTCCTTCACTACTGTGAATGTTTTACACTTTGGAGTGTTAAAGTTCTTGTCGGCTTCAATGGTTTTCACAAATGTTCTTAGATGAGGCAAAACCTCTAGTGCTCTAGAAGCTACTTCAACATTTTCCACCCACCTATGAGAGCAGAACTTTTTTGGAAACAATGAGCAACCAGTTATTGTAACATAATCATCCCGCCGTGCAGGTGTATCGTGGAACAGGCGATAAAATCCCAGTAACTGGTGGTCAATGTGCCAATTTGTTTCACTGAAGGCATTTCTAAATGCATTGTGCACAGTATGTAAGGAAAATGTACCAATATCAATCAGTTGTTTGTCTGTACATTCAGCCAACACACTGATTTGAAAATCCCTGTAAAATTTGTAGTGCGATGTAACACCCTTTAGAGTCCAAAGAATTTCAGCCCTCCAAGTATCATTGTTTCGTACCCAAGGATCCAAGACTCCTGATGATGTAGTAGGTTGAGGGTTCTGCAAAAGAACATGTACAAAGGAAATTATGGCAAATTTATTCAATCATGGATATCTAGCAAGCATGCAGTATTGGTTGTAAAAGTTCAAGTAATTATTTTATTGCATTCTAATGACTAGTTTGGACTAAAACTATTTTTATATTTTGTAAGGATTTTTTATTTAATTCAAACTACAATTAGTCCTTCAAAACACAATATACCACCAGATTGATAGAGAGATAGATTGATATTACCTTTGTGAAATTAATGTTTTGTACAAAAGAAACGTTTGTTTTTTAGGCCACTAGGAGGTGCTCTAGCCTATTCATTATGCTTTCATTGATCCGTTTTCCATAGAGTTATAGGTTTTTGAATATTGGATGACTCCATTTCATTTTTATCACAGATTAGGGCAAATATATATTTTATGTACTATAATAAATTAATATAAATTAGCACCGAATTAACATACTTAAATATTTTCAGCATTAATATACTTTATTTCTTGAAGACTTAAAAAACACGCAAACCATATAGTAACAATTATATAATTATAAGACAAAATGTTTCTGCTTTTAATTCAACTTAGTTACAGCTATGACTAGATGTCCTTGTCCATATTAAGGATTTTCTGGCGGTTCACGTTAATTTCTTCTATGAATTCGTTTTTGAATTTCTTTGCGAGAGCGCCCTCTGGCTTCGAGTATGAATGAAACATACACTGCATGTGCACATTTACAGTGCTCTGTTTACATAATTTTGGATACAAATAAAATGATCACACACACAAACAACAACAAAATGCTTACCTGCTGCTTTGAGACAGTGGGGGTGAAATATTCTCGGACGGATGTTGATCCAGTGCGGCCAACTGCATTGACATGACGTTCCCCTTGCATGTGACTCTTCAGTGCCGACTCGCCCATGTTTGAAATTTCATAGATTTGCTGCATATTTTACACTGTGCACGATGAACACTTTTTGGATCCTCAAGGAGCCAATTTTTATATACCTCCTTTTCCAGCCATGCTGGATTAAACTTGCACTTCCCCGGCATTGTCTCTTACCATTCTGTAACTGTGCTCCACGTGAGTGACGTCAGAACGAGCAGTTAATGAGATACGTAAAGTGGGAGGGGAGGAGGGGCAGCGCTAATTTTGATTAAAATAAATGTTTTTGCATTTTATTGAAAAATAAACACTTTAAAAAAAATTTAAAATCTATATATATTGTCTTTGAACAATCCCAGCACTTTTCAAGTACTTCATAAATATGGCTGTTTTCAAGGGTTTTCAAGGACTTAAATTTAAAAAAGTCAAATTCAAGTACTTCAAGCAATTTAAGCACCTTGTACGAACCCTGTAAATAACATGACATTTGTTATTGACACAATTTGATATTGAAAACATATCTGGATCAGTTATTTATTGGCCCAGCCTAAAATCACATGCCAATAATTGCAGAGCTATACCACTATTTGACAATTTAACATGACAGAGCCTAAAATTTTTATTAATTAATTAATTAAATAAAAATATGTAACATTGCTTTATTGTTTCCAAATCCAAAAATCAGTATTCTCTTATATACTCTGTGTGAAACACAGACCCTCATTAACATACTTAAGAGCATGCTTCAGGGTACCCCCAGGATTGTCAAACCTAAATTCAAGGCTTTTTAAGACCTTTTTAATACCACTTCAAATGAAATTTAATACCTACATCGCACCCATTCGGGTAGAATAAATCATTTTAAATAACGTAATATACCTTGAATAATTACTATTTACAAGTGTTTGAACATTCATGACAAAATGCCTCTGAAAGGCTGTGTCCAAGGCCCTAACCCTTATCTTTAGCCAACAATCAAAACCAACAATCAAATAGATTTAACAGATTTAAATGTACAATTATACATGTAGCCTATTGTAAATTTGAAAATCCTTAAATCAGGGATGAGCAACTGGAGGGCCAGGGGCCACATGTGGCCCTCCTCTTTATCTTGTGCAGCCCACCACGTTTTAATATGACCATTATGTCGGAGAAGGTAATTAATGTTAAAACAATAGTCTTTTTTGATCAAAGCAATAAGCTTCAAACCAAACAATAACACTAATTTTAAGGTATTTTTTTGCTGTTTAATATAGTTAAATATGTAGATAATAACAACATCAATAACACTAATCAGTAATGTTCTGAACCAGAACATTACTGACAAACAAAATTAACCATATTATGACAAATGAAAAAAAAACCTTATTGGGATGCTCAAACACAACAACAAATTAAAATGTAATGCTATTTTGACCCTAAAAGACAAGAGATCTGTTCACTGCACCAGACAAAAAACTGGTCACAAGCTCATATATAGATATATTTCTGTTAATCTTTATACAGGACCATACTAAAGTTTTCTAATGCTAACTTAGTGTGACAATGTAGCAGGCAGCCTGCGCAGAGTCTGTGAGGTGCCCGCCAAAGCACATTCTATTAATAGTTTCAATTGTAATATTTATTACATGTTTTTATATTAGCTTGGCTTGGTGCCATAACCCAGTCAGAGGTAGAGCACGAGTCTTCACAGAATGCGAGTGGTAATGTTTTGTATGAATGAAGGCTGCACAACTCGAACATACGGGACAAACGACGTCCTGTGTCGATTCAAATGACGCGCTTATTCTCAAATTCAGGACGACTTCAGAAATGTTTGGAAAATTGTAGCTTGTGTGGAAGCTACCTCACTACTTGGTCAAAAAAAGAGCTTAGCTACTGAAAAGCTATTTGATTTAGAAAGCAGCTAAGCTACCGCCAAGCTACTGAAAAATTTAGTTAAACTACTAGCTTCGCTACTTGTAGTGAAGCTACTGCCCAGCACTGGTTATAGGTTAGCCCTGTGAGACCTATATCTCTATATCAGAACATCATAGAGAAATTGTGGTGGGCTGTTTTGTCTCATGTTAACAATTTTTGAAACATTTTGTGTGGCAATTCTTGCCACGGCATGGACCACATCATATTTTCTTCAGAAAATGGACCTAATTAGTAACATGTTAGTTTTTCAGATTCTCAGTGGATTTGATAACAATGCAGCAAATTTACACAGGCATGCCCTTAAAGGTCTTAAAGGGGTCATATTATGAGATTTTTTAAGATGTAAAAATTGTGCTGTTTTTGGGTGTTTCCTTTAAAATGCAAATGAGCGGATGAAATGCAAACACTGATCACAATGATGGTGGTTTGTTGCAATTGAAACTCAATTGAGCTGTCAATTATTTTTTTTCTCTCTGCACTAAATGGCAGTGCTGTGGTTGGATAGTGCAGATAAAGGGAGCGGTATTATTGTAATTCCCTTGCTACCTACCTCACAAAACAGGCAAAATTTGAACGACGTCATTTTTCACATGGTTACAGAGAATGGTTTCCCAAACAAAGTTACTGGGTTGATCTGTTTCCCGTTAAAAGAAGTTTGATAACAGCAGCGTTTTTAAGACTAATTTTTAACGTTTTGTAGGTTTATAGAAGCACTGGGGACCCAATTATAGCACTTACACATGGAAAAAGTCAGATTTTCACGATATGACCCCTTTAAGGTCCCAGATCGCTTGAACCCAGGTAATCGCTGCTTGCAGCTATATTTCATGTTGTTAATTTTAAAAATAGAAATAAATATAGAACATATTAAACATATTGCAAGTAGACACTGGCAGTACATTAATACAGGTTTTGTCTATATTCTTGATGAATGGTAACTGTTTAGTTAAATGATCTGAAATGAAATATTTTTTACAAGGTGCCTAGATGTATAACCAACCGTATTGTTGATTATAAAGGCTAAGCAGCTAAAAAAAATTATATTTCATTGTAGATGGATATACGACATTTTTTCTTGCCGTGCAGGGGTAGGTCTGCAAATGAGCAACAGTCAGGTGAGAATAGAACGTAGACAGCCTCTCACACACACACAATACCACTGTGTTCCAAAGATTCATTGCAGTCTTGAACATTGAACTTATGTTGTTTTAATTGTCTGCCAGTTTCCATAAGAAAAAGCAGTGGTACGGTCAAAGGATAAACATGAATGTCCTGACATTATTGACACTCAACAAGAAATTATTAATTGTCTTTCAGTCAACTGAACTGAAATACTTTTTTTGGTTTCTTAGAAAAGTCAGTGCAAAAAGAGAATGAACTGGAGGCAGAGCAGATTGAAGAAGTCACAACAGAGAAAGAGAAAGACCATGATTCAGGTGAAAAAGTGAACAGATTTGTTTTGGTTCATTTGTCTGGTCAGTTATTAATAGAAATGAAGTTAAGATTTCTTTAGTTACCAGACTCGTGTTTGTGCGTGATTGTCACAGTACAGGGACAGAGAGAGCATGAAGAAGAGAAAGACATGAGTCAGGAGAGAGAGGACAGACATACAGAGAAAGAAATGTCAGATGAAGCACAGACAGCAGCTGCACCTTTAGATCAGTTTGACTTAGGTGAAAAGGACACAGGCCCAAAACAGGCAAAATTACACCATTATCCCCAGGAGAACTTTGGCTTACAAAAAAGATCATTCCAGCCAAACTGGTTTCAAACTTTTGCTTGGCTTGAGTACTCACAGAAGACAGATTCTGCCTACTGCTTTGCTTGCCTTGTCTTTGGTAAAAACTTGAAGCATGATGTATTTGTGAGTAGTGGATACAAAAACTGGAAAAAGGCACTCAAAGCATTTCACAAACATGAGGAGACTCAGTCACACAAATATTGTATTGTCTCTTGAAAAAGTTACAAGGCATTACAGGGGAATGTTATACAGCAGATTGAAGCAGCAAATGCTGATGAAATTAGACAAAGAAGGGAGTATTTGCGACGTGTTGCGGCTGTGAGTTGCATGTTGGGGAAGCAAGGGCTACCATTTAGAGGTCATGTTGAAACAGCAGAAAGTCACAATAAGGGCAACTTCTTGGAATGCATGGGGCTTTTGCAGACGTTTGATCCTTTCTTGCAGCATTACACCCCCCCATCGAACAGCACCTACCTCTCCCCTCTCAGTCAGAATGAAATGATAGAGTGCTGCTCAAAAGAGGTGACAGCAACTTTTATCAAAGAAATGCATGAGTCAAAAATGTTTGCCATTATGGCGGACGAGGCCAGAGATGGACACACTGAACAGCTAGCAATTTGTGTGAGGTATGTTACTGAGGGAACAATTAAAGAGAGATTCCTGTCCCTGACAGAGCTGAGAGGTTTTGACGCAAAGTCAATAACAGAAGCATTAGAGGGAAAATTACAAGACGAAGGAATTGCTCAGTTGAAGTGTGTTGCTCAGACATACGATGGAGCAGCAGTTATGAGTGGAGCAGCTGGAGGTGTTCAGTCTCTTTTCAGGGAGAGGCATCCTGAGGCTGTATATGTTCACTGTTATGCCCATAAGTTGAATCTCGTATTGTGCCACACCTGCAGAGGGATTACTGAGGCTGCAGAGTTATTTAGCCTGCTGGAAAGTCTGTATTCATTTTTTAGTGTTTCGCTGGTCAGCCACCACAAGTTTAAAGAAGCTCAAACAAAATTAGGATTGCAACCATGTGAACTGGTGCAGCTGTCCAACACACGGTGGGCGTGCCAGCTTCACTCAGTGAATGCTGTGCTTGAAAATTTGCCTGCCATCATTGATTGTCTCTCTGATATCAATACAGCTACTGCAGTGGGGGTAAAAACAAAAATCTGCAAATTCTCATTTGTATATTTGGTGATTATTTTCAAGGATCTCCTATCTGTAGTGGCAGGCTTGCACAAATATCTCCAAAGAGAGACCATTGACCTTCCCCAAGCAGTGGCATGCAAAGATGCTGTGTGTGACTCCCTAAAGCAAAAGCGCAGTGATCCCACTGCTGCAGAAATATATGCCTGAGCAAAGGCAGTATGTGAAGATAATCACATTGTAGTTGAGGAGCAACGTTCTGGCCAGAGACAGAAGAAAAAAAGGATGGAGGATTTTGTTGTTGAAACAACTTATGGTGCACATAGGAGAATCAGCACAGATGGTGAACAAGTCAAAACAAAGTTACTATATCCATGTCTGGATAGAATGATAACTGAACTGGAGAACTGTTTTTCTGCTGTAAATGCTGCATTGATTCAAGGTATTCAAGCATGTAGTCCAGTGTCTGAAAACTTTCTGTCTGAGCCACATTTAGAAAAACTTGCACATCACTACAACATTGATTTAAAGACAGAAGAAGTCATGGTAGCAAGGCACTTTTTGACACGTAAAAAGCAAGTTGGTGCAGCTCCAGAGGACATGCTTTCACTTTATAACCTGCTGGATTCTGAAATGTTTCCATCACTGAAATCTGTCATCCAGGTTGCCCTCACTGTACCTGTTAGCAGCTGTTCGTGCGAGAGGTCCTTCAGTGCTCTTCGTCGTCTCCGCAACTGGCTAAGGAGAACAACGGGTCAGAGCAGGCTCCATCACCTGGCAGTTATGGCCATTGAGAAAGATGTCGTTGAGCAATTGGACCATGATAAAATAATCAACAGGTTTGCTACTCTTAAGGAGAGAAGACACAGGTTGATGCTCCCAGTGAAAGACCAGTAACTGGGCTGCAAAAACTTTGTCCGTGCTTCTCACAAGCTGCTTCATTTTCACTTGTTTTTCATTTCTTCTGATAGTTAACCACAGTCCATTGTCCAGCCTAATACATGTGTTGTTTGTGTTGCTGATGTGCATAGTCATAGTTTATGGCTTTTATGTTATTTTCTGGTTAAAAGTTGCTTAAAAGTTTATTTTATTTTGTCAAAAAAGTTCCTTATCTGAGGTTTTTATGTGAGCATAGAAATGCAAACAGTAAAATGTTGTGTTTTTACTGTAAACGTGTGTACGTGTGTTTGTACAGTGAGTAATGAATCAGAAAGTCTTCATTGTTAAAAAAAACTACATTCACAACTCAAAAAATTTTTTGTGACTGGTCACATCTTAATTTTTCATTTTTTTTTTACAGTGAAATACAGCGAATACAATGGAATAGTGGATTGCAATAAGGTTAGTAGTATACAACCCTACCCTGGGGGCTGAGCCCCCCTAAAATGAAAATTCTAGAATCGCCCTTGGTAGCCATTAAAACTTTCAATGTATATAAAGAATAAACGTATAATGTGATAAAAAGCTATAAAAACACTACACTAAAGGGAAACACAGGGGGAACAGACTTCCACACAACACCGGCCGCTTAACTGTTTAGTCCATGCCAATTTTTTTATTCGTCAACCCTTAAACCTTTTGACATTTTGCCTGATGTGGCTAAATAAAAAAATCGCCTTCCAAGACAACTCATTATGGAGCTGCTAGATCTTCTCAGACCATATTCTCTATCTAACTAGGTTGCTTTTTATTGAAAACATGAATGGTAAGCAATACCGCTTTAAACAGAAATACTGCAGCTGCTTGCCAATCAATTCCTTAACATTCGTATGAAAGTGTATAACATATTTTTTTTAAAGTCAAAACCCATGTCAAGAAGCGGCACATGGGGCACAACCATAGACTGTAAAAAAAGATGGACGACACCTGTTCGCTCCCTTCCATTGGTGAAAAGTGAAGCCGCCAGTGTCCCGATATGGCGCTGACATCTTGGGTCTTGAGTCTGCGCAGTAGCGATTTCGGGACCAGTCATGCGCAGTAGTGAGCAGGAAGTGAAGCCGCGAAATCAAAACCCTGCCCTCGCTTTCGCAGAATGCGCATATCACACGATATCACAGCTGTCAATCATGACGTGACACCACCGTTTTTATATCATTAAATAACTAACTAAACACAAACTTATGTTAAAAACAAACATTTGAATTCACATCAGTGTGATAAAAACTACAATAAATGACAGAAACCAGGTTCAGAAAAAAGATAATTGAAGTGTAATTAATTTTTTTAGTTGGTCTCAAGTCCCATTGAATAACATGGGGAGGCGGGGTTTATGACCTATACTGGGACCAGTAACTGGGGGGCGATCGAGACGCTTTGGCTTCACTTTTCAGGGCTTGTGCGGCACGCTTGGGCACAACGGGATGAGGAGGGTGGATAAATAGCGAGGGATACGGTTCGTCCACCCGTATTACCGACAATTTGATCATTTAATTAATAGTCTATATTTTATGGATAACTTAAACTATGTTAAAATAAATGTGACTGGAATAATTTGAGTAATGTTCCATTTGTATATAACGTGTTGTCTTTATTATCGTCGTAATGCACCTTCGCGTGAAGTGGAAAATCGATCCCTGAGTGATCGATGGCAAATAATTCAGTACCTTCACTTGGGACAGCGCCATTGTACATCGAACTTAGAGGCAGCGTGTTAAGAAGCTTCCTAAGAGACACTTTGGGGAACACACTTAGGAACATCAACAACTTTGGTAAGATATATCTTTTTGAGTCTTCTTAGCACGCTAAGAGTGAACGTTATCGGGGAACCGGGCCCAGTTTATTTACATTTCTTTTAAAACTTAGGAAATTACCCATCAACAAGCATCAATTACATTAAAATATTTAATTATATGTTTATAGGGGTCAGTTTTCCTCTGACGAAATCTTTACCTCACAGATAAATAGCACCCCCTTTCGCACATAAACACACTAAACTCCGAAAACAATTGACAAGCTGCCTTCCACATAAACAAGAACGTTAATCATTTGTCCTTATAATTTCTGTCGTCCAATCATCTTTATACTCTTCAAACTCTGTAACGGCATTTGAGATAAAAGGGTTTCAAAGTAAGTCTATCCAATTTGACGAATTAAATAATTTATTTGTAATTAAAGTTACATTTTTTAAATTTAACGTCAATGAACATAGAAAATTAAACTCGATAACCTTTTAAAATCCTTTTTACCACCCTACATTTTATTTACGTTGAAGTTAGAATGTGACATAATTTATTGGTCTTTATCTTTCAGATAATTTCTATCTGTCCATTCATCACAGTAAGTAAACCTGTAAGAACATTTTGGTCAAGAACAAAAACTTCATATCACATGGACACGTCTCTACTTTCACTTACTTCAGGAGTGCACCGTCATGGACCACCTACAGTTTATATTCAGCACCAATCACATTCTTCCCTGTATCACTAGCACTAATACAGTACATTACAAAGTGGTTCTCAAACTAGGGGACCCCATTGTATAACATTTTATAAAATACATTAATTTATCACATTCTGTGTAATTAAACCTCAGAAAAACAATGATACTAACCAACAACACTACGGTGTATAATTTAAAATGGTTTGATTAATTAAAAATGTAAGTCTTTGAATGCTTTGTCATACTTTTGGGGGGGGGCAGCAAAGGGATGCAACATACCCAAAGGGGGCTGCACACTGAAAAAGTTTGAGAACCACTTCATTACAGTACAATACAATACAATGCAATGCGTAATACACTTAGAATGTATGGGGAAAGGGAACCCCTATTGTTTCCTACAGTTACCCATTAATACTGCATGCAAGAAATTAGCTGTGAATTTTCCTTTGTCATTAAACAGTGGGACTATTAGTTATCCTGCAAAGTAAAATTTACCTTCATCGGTTCACTATTATCACTTACTATACAAGCAGAATAGACTTGCTGTAATCAAAAGTCCTGTCCCTCAAAATACCTTTGCATTTCATCTATTATAGCTGTCATTTGGAATAGACTTACCAGTTCAGCAAGACCTGTTAATAAACTCTTAGGGGTGGTTTCCCAGACAGGGATTAGATTAGTCCTAGACAAATAAAATGTAAGCTGTCCAAACTGAAAAAACTTGCACTGACATTTCTTAAAATACATCAGTGCCCTTTGTTTTGCCTCAAGATGCAAATGCAAAGAAATGTTTAAGTAAGGCATGTTTGTTCAAACTAGTTTTAAACTAAGGTCTAGTCCTGGCTTACGCTATTCACTTTCTGGGAAACCACTCTATAGTCTACTTTTATCAAATCCTGTCAAATACACTTGAAATACACTTTAGCACAGATACTATAGTGCCGCTGCTGAACAGGCTCACTCGAAGTCTATATTTTGGCAAACTGAGCTCAAGGTCATGCCGAATCTAACTTGTGCCAATATGGGCTTTTTCATCACAGTAGCACTTGCATAAACTTACATCTCTCTCTCTTTACTTTCAGCTGTTTTTTTGGATCTTATCGACCAGTTTTGCCTTTTACTATTCCTGTTTGATACCAGTAAGTCGCGCAAGCACCACACTCAAGTCCTGTCAAATACACTCAGATTACATAAACTTTCTTTTCTTTCAGCTGTTTTTTGCATCTTATCGACCAGTTTTGCCTTTTACTATTCTAATTTGATACCAGTAAGTCACGTAAGCCCCACACTCAAGTCCTGTCAAATACACTCGGATAACATAAACTTACATCTCTATTTCTTTTCTTTCAGCTGTTTTTTGGATCTTATCGACCAGTTTTGCCTTTTACTATTCCAATTGATACCAGTAAGTCACGCAAACACCACACTCAAGTCCTATCAATACACTTGAAATACACTTAAGCACAGATACTGTCACTGCTGAACAGGCTCACTCAAAGTCTATATTTTTGCAAACTGATCTCAAGTTCATGCTAATTTGTGCCAATATGGGCTTTTTATCACTGTAGCACTTGCATAAACTTACATTTAGATCATTTAGACCAGTTTTGCCTTTTGTTATTCAAGTTTGATACCAGTAAGTACATTTAACATTTAAACGCACATTCAAGTCTTGAAAACAGTCACTTAAAAAGCTAGTCTCACAAAAGGCCAAGAAATTACTATAACTGAATTATTCCACAATGATATTGAAGTTACATGTTTTCCTGTTATGTGAATGCATATGCTTTTTTTAGAAACATTCTTAATTGTATAGTAACACTAATTTTTTCCTTTACATTCACACTTTATCTGGTGTTCTTTAAAAGCAAGTCAATTGTACACAAAACAAGCAAACGCTTAGGTTACTCACGTAACCCCGGTTCCCTGAAATAACGGGAACGAAGCATTGCGTCAGTTAGCCGACGCTATGGGGGGGGAAACTCCTGTTTACTCCGTGACTGAAGCCTATTGGTTAACGTCTGTACAAAGTACAGACCAATGACGTTTGAACCCGCGCGCGGGAGGAACGCGTCCCTATATAAGCGCGGTTCAATCGTCAGGAGCTCATTATATTCGACTGAAGCGCGCAGCCGAATAACACTCGCTGCGTAGACGTTTGTAGCACGGCAAGAGACGCAATGCTTCGTTCCCGTTATTTCAGGGAACCGGGGTTACGTGAGTAACCTAAGCGTTCCCTTTCAATACGGTTCACTTCGCATTGCGTCAGTTAGCTGACGCTATGGGGGAACGTAATCCCATCACGCCGTGCATACACAACGTACTGAAGTGCCTTACCGGAGAGACACTGCGTGTGGCCCTATACCCGGCATATTCACAGCTTTAAAAGCAAATGTGTAAGCACCATATAAACTGTTGACGCGCACACGGTGGGGTTTTAAACGCACCGGGGGCACATAACATAGCACAAGACGGCGAGGTACCGAGCGCGCCGCGGCTGTGCGAGATAAGTAAATTCAGAGTCACGTTGGTGAGCTCGCTGAGCGCACCGTGGTGTACACATAAAACGCATGAGCGTGCATGATTGAGCCGAGAGAACCTGCGCTCGTAGGGCAGGGACGTCTAAGCTGTACAATCTGACAACGTAGACGGCGAAGACCAGCCGGCCGCGTAGCAGATATCAAATATAGATATAGATACCCCTGTAGACCAAGTTCATGAAGAAGCCAAACTCGCACAGAGTGGGCTCTATATAGGACATAGCTCATAGAGGGGCGTGAGCCAGTGCGATGGTTTCAACGATCCATCTAAATAACCACTGTTAGCAACAGACATACGTAGTGAGTGATCTGCGCAGCTCACGAACGGCCGATCTGACTATAATATGCGGCAGAACGGTTCGTAGCGTGGGATTATACAGATACCACAATAGTGTGAACCCAGGTGCACCCTCGAGCGCATCGGGATGCATATAGGTAGTATTATAGTGCACAGATCGGTGAGCTTTCCAAGCGCGCCGTAAATGTGTATTGACTATAAATTGCACGGGCACAGGTGAACACTTGAATACATCGTGAATGCATATAGATGAATCAGAGTGTTATAATGCACAGGCCGGCAAGATTCTCGAGCGCGCCGTCATGTGTTCTGATAATAAATTGTGCGCACACGGGTGAACTCTTCAGTGCACCGTGAATGCGTATAGATAAATCAGTGCACAGAACGCGCCGTGAATGTGTACAGATATGATTGATGAACGTAACGGTGGGCACCCAACGCACCGTGAACGTACACAGATGAACAACAATGTATGTGTCACAAAGCATAACACAGCTGTGTATACAGGTGAGCTTTCCCAAGCGCATCTTATTGTATACCAAAATGTTATAGCGTGTACATGTGAGCTTCTCTAAGCGCACGGTGGACGCATATAATTAAAAACCATATCGTGCATACAGGTGAGCTAATGGGCGCACCTTTAATGCAACAAACCTCAGTAGTGCGCGAAGCAGGGATGTCGAAGCTGTAAACTGACAACGTGGACGGCGGGGACCAGCCGGCCGTGTCACAATTGTCAATGAGAAACCTCTAAGACCATGCCCATGCTCTAAGACAAGTGAGCATAATTGTCACGGGAGGTGATAACGTCAACGATCCATAAATAGCCTGTATTGACAGGTGCTCTAGTGAGTGATCTGTGACGCAGATGAACAGCTGATCGTCTGATGTACGTCAGACGTATGTGTCATACAGGACCTTGGACAGTTCCAGAGCGCTGTGCCTCGGGCACCGTCCGCATCTGAGAAATGACAGGCTTATGAATAAAGTGAATGGCCAGCCGTAAAAGCATGGTTCGCTGTTACCGCCGCCGTCCGCATCTGAGAGATTACAGGCTTGTGAATTAAATGAATGGTCGGTCGTAAAAGCGTGGTTCGCTGTTATCACGGCCACATAGATATAGGTAGGGGAGAGAGCCGCCGTGCCTATGTAGTGAGGAGAAAAGTGTTCCACCGGCGATTCGCGGGGGGTTTTGACTTTCAAATGTCACTAGACTAGGGGTGTAACGGTACGTGTATTCGAACCGGACCGTTTCGGTTCAGGGCTTTCGGCACGGTGCGCACGTGCACCGAAAGGCCGAATGCATTTTGTGTGCGCCTGTGCGGAACATAATACGTGCGTTTCCGCACGAACATATTAAGTGGCGGAAGTCTCCGCGTTCAGCGCAAGTCTTCTGTCAAACATATAACATAATTCGGCCCGCAGAAAGATTTTTATTTACTTAGTTGTATATCCGTTTGATTATTGATGTAAATGTTTACGTGTCGTATCTAAAAGCGCATGTTAAACGCGTGTCAACGCGCTGCTTTGTTCTTTCAAAAGTGCGTGAGAGGATGCACGTCTTTCGTTGCTACGCATTCATGAGACGCACTTTCTGTGACAGCAAGAATAAGGAATGCGTGATCAGATTTTTCATCTGCATATCACGTCAATCATATCATTGTCACAATGCGATCAGCTGGTCGGGACAGAGAAGAGCTGTAACCCGGGCTTACTCAGCTGTTACTCAGCTGCGGAGGGGTTCGTAAGTAAAGTCACAGCTTACATTGACAACACAAGCAAAGATTAGGAGAAACGTGCAAAAGATCAAAGATGGCTATGTATGCAGCTCACTAATCTCAAAATGAGTGTATCATCATGTTGCTTGCTATGCAGTTACACATAGAGCAGTAATATTATTTTTATACAGAGATGGTACATAGCCAATTCAATTCTGTGAGTTAAACAATCCAAAATAAATCAAAACAGAAAATTTTTAGTGGCAAAAATGTAGGCTAATAGTTCATAAATGTATTCAGGAATTGAATTTGTTAGTTCAAGGTTTTAGTAGAAAAAGTTTAAGAGAAGGTTACCTTCTGTTATAAAATAATGTAAAAAATAACTTTGCAGTAGTATTTTATTTATAATTTTTTCATTTTATATATATTTTATCTGTTATATTTTAATAAAGTGTTTAAAAAAGTGTAAACAAATTGTAAAAAAAAGTTTAAAGTAATAAACAACCTGCAGTTTAATGTTTGCATTTCTCCCTTACTGTACCGAAAATGAACCGAACCGTGGCTTCAAAACCGGGGTTCGCACCGAACCGTGATTTTTGCGTACCGTTACACCCCTACACTAGACAGAATGGATCAGACTTTGCATAAGGACGCCTCGTGAAAGGGGTCCTAGCAGCTTGTGTCAATGTGTCATAAGGCACGTAATGTAGGTCGTGTCCCACGGATGCCATCTCCGCACGCCCATCGTAATGGGTTAATATTGGTAGTTAAGCATGAGATGCGTATCACTCTGATTGAACATAGCTTATAAAGCGATGCAATGAGTTTATAAAGGAGATGACTCGTCAGCTTGTTCAGGGGGCGAGATCTCAGTCTGGTTCGGTAAATAATGAAACCACCGTAGATTGCCCGACCGCATTATCACAATAACACGGTCGAGAGTGCTGCAGTGCTAAATCATCCTCTTAATGTACCGTATTCACAGTACAAGGTGATTTATATGAGACAAACGGCGTTCCACGCGCCGAAGGGGTAAAGCGTGTTCAACCCACAGCAAATGCTGGGCTAGCTCGTAATGACAGCACTTCATGCAGCCGTGTGTAACTTAAGCAAGCTTCCCGGCCGTCAGCTCGGGGCGGGACCTTTGCTTAGTCAAACTGAAGTGGACTTATGAACAGAATGCCACGATATTCAGCTTTCTGAGGCTCGTTAGAGGGGTACGTGTGCCCGTCTTAAACGAGATGCCGCGCGCGTCTGACTGTGCGCGCGCTTTAAGCTTTGAAACTTATTGTGGCGGGTAGCAAGCTCACTTGAGGTTGATATTACCCTTAATATCTCCGAGTATTGGAGCGGAGGTGTGAGCGTCTTCGGATCCGCTAATATAAATCAGCTATATGGCCGAAAAACGTCATAAACCGCTTGGCTGTAAGCCTTTGAGTGGCCGTCCGGAGAGGGCGCGATTCAAACGCTTGGAGCCATGCAAAAGTCTGAGGCTGTCCTTCCTCTAGGAAGAGAGAATAACAGCCGTAAGACCGTGCTCGTTTGCGCCATCAGCATCGTAGCGGAGAAACTGAGGTGGGCTGCGAGCGAATTTGGCAGGAAGGTGTTAGAGACACCGTACAGTCGTGGGGTGTCAATACACAGTATATGGCCAAACCGGGGTTTTTTCGGCTAGCGTCGATAGAATTATGGACAGCGGGCCGTGTGTGCGTATTACTGATTGCTTGTCAGTAAGGCGATAAAGTGTTTAGAGACACCGTACAACCGTGGGTGTCAAAACACAGTACCGCTTCTGCAAGGGTACTTACTCGATCTAAGAAGTATGACCACATAAGCCCAATTCTGGCATCTTTACACTGGCTACCAGTTAAATATCGCATCCAATTTAAAATATCACTAATCACCTACAAAGCTTTAAATGGCTTAGCACCCTCATATCTTAGAGAATTACTATCAGAATACAATCCATCACGCACACTACGGTCGCAAAATTCTGGCCTATTGATTATCCCTAGACTATCAAAAGTGTCTAAAAGTGGAAGATCCTTTTCCTACTTAGCCCCTAAGCTCTGGAATGATTTACCAACCGATGTCCGAGAATCAGACACAGTCGATCATTTTAAATCTAGACTTAAAACTTTTCTCTTCAACAAAGCATTCGCATAATTTGTCTAGTAAAGGTTCTTAACTCGCAATAGTTATTTTCACGGAACAAAGCACTCACGGTCATAACACAGACCAACCAAATAAATAAATAAAAACCTTTTCTGCATGAACACTTAAAATGAATTGCATTAAATAGTTTGCCACCGTTTGCCACTGAACCTGCATTAACGACGACAGTGGGGCTTCCGGCCTTAGTCAAACGGTTTGGCACGTATGGTCGGGTTGCGATTTTGGTGCTTTCGTGTGTCTTGTGAATAGTATGCCATACATACCCGTTTGCCACTGAACCTGCATTAACGACGACAGTGGGGCCTCCAGCCTTAGTCAAACGGGTTGGCACGTATGGTCGGGTTGCGATTTTGGCGCTATCGTAAGTCTTATGAATAGTATGCCATACAGACCCGTTTGCCACTGAACCTGCATTAACGACGACAGTGGGGCCTCCAGCCTTAGTCAAACAGGTTGGTATGTATGGTCGGGTTGCGTTTTTCGCGCATTCGTGTGTCTTGTGAATAGTATGCCATACATACCCGTTTGCCACTGAACCTGCATTAACGACGACAGTGGGGCCTCCAGCCTTAGTCAAACGGGTTGGCACGTATGGTCGGGTTGCGATTTTGGCGCTATCGTAAGTCTTATGAATAGTATGCCATACAGACCCGTTTGCCACTGAACCTGCATTAACGACGACAGTGGGGCCTCCAGCCTTAGTCAAACGGGTTGGTATGTATGGTCGGGTTGCGTTTTTTGCGCTTTCGTGTGTCTTGTGAATAGTATGCCATACAGACCCGTTTGCCACTGAACCTGCATTAACGACGACAGTGGGGCCTCAAGCCTTAGTCAAACGGGTTGGTATGTATGGTCGGGTTGCGATTTTGGCGCTATCGTAAGTCTTATGAATAGTATGCCATACAGACCCGTTTGCCACTGAACCTGCATTAACGACGACAGTGGGGCTTCCGGCCTTAGTCAAACGGGTTAGCACGTATGGTCGGGTTGCGATGTTTTTGGCGTTTTCTCCTGGTCCTGTAAATGGTATACAATATAGACCCGTTTGCCACTGAACCTGCATTAACGACGACAGTGGGGCTTTAGGCCTTAGTCAAACGGGTCGTCAGGTTTCATTTTCTCTTAAAGATCGGAAGGTGACCCTTATTTACCATATATACCCTCGCATTGGGCCCCCAATTTGCTAAATCCTCAACTGTGGATAACATAATTATGCCGCAATATTTAGTCTGTCTGGAACTAAGCTGAGTTAAACCACATCACTGTGTGACACTTCAATACATATGAACGGCCGCTACGCTAATACGATTTTGTTTTTCTCTCCCTGTCTCGTCCTCGACCCGAGGACGAGACAAACAGACCCAGTCCCGGTAGATGTGAAAGTCGGCACACCTCTGATCTACTGGCTGTCCTTCAACGTTATGCCCAGCTGATACCTGACCAACGATCACCGGCAGAACCGCTTAATCTCCGCTAAATCTCCATTTCCGTTCTCCCAAGGGTTTTTCCCTCCTAGGACTTATTTTTCCTCGGATAAAGCCCAGGGTTTTTTTTTCTCCTAGGGGGTTTTTCACCCCGGGGAGGCAGCCTTTTTGGGCTTTACCTAGCTTCCTCTTCTATACGTTGCTTTAGTAATACGTGCAATTATAATATTGAGTCATAGCCGCAGCAAATTTAACTGCTCATGCTATCATGTATTCTGTTGTGCTATCTGTCGTTTTCTGTGCTTTTCACTGCTTCTATTTATGTAAAGCTGCTTTGAAACAATTGACTTTTGTGAAAAGCGCTATATAAATAAAATTGAATTGAATTGAATTGAATTGAATAGTAAGCACGGAAATTACTCTTTTTAGAGGAATTAAATACCGTTCGCCACTATAGTGAGGTCGCATAGCCGACAGTATTACACAGTATGTTTGGATAAACAGCACACAGAAAACATTTCAGGGCAGTCCAGCCGAGGCGCGACATAACCCCTTTTCTCCCAGACAGTTTCGTTCTCTGTTGATGCAGCTGTGCTGTGGAGACCAGAGCTCAGCCGTACAGGTGCACAAGCCTCAGTAGTGACGGTGACCGAACGGCTCACGGAGCAGGGTAGTATGTCTAGGTGGTTTAATGTCAGACTGAACCCATCGCAGAGAGGAAGTCTGCCGTGAGGCCCGCGGTTTTGCTGTTTATTAAAAGGGCAGAAAAACCGGGTATATATATAAGAATGTACCAATATTCAGCGCACTGATATAGGACGGGACTGAATAAAGGGAGGTATTCGGGCCTCAGTATATTATAAACAAATTCGTTCTGCCTCTGATTCCGTCTAAACCAGAGAGAAATTACCAGGCAGACGAAGAATGAGCTATCTGAAGTGAGATCGGCTCAGGCCAGTAAAGCTCTATAATAAGTGTTTTAGCGCTCCAATAGAGGCGTGTCCGCCTTATCGAGCAGACGAATGAGATCGTGCCGCTCCAGGAGGGGAGGGGCATGAAGCTCTCTTATAATGAGTGTTCTTGGTGCTCCAATAGCGGCGAATCGGCCCTATCGAGCAGACGAATGAGATCGCGCCGCTCCAGGAGGGGAGGGGCATGAAGCTCTGTAATCGTTGAACACTGGACAGCTGCATTTAGAGGCAGCGAGCCGTAATACCGCGTGCTAGCTAAGCCGTTAAGAGACCTCACCACTGTGGGGAAAGGAGCGAGGGACTCCGCGAGCGTGGAGCACGAGTGGCTGTGCTATGACAGGGGCATACCGCCCGTGTTTGCTTGTCGTATGCATCTATCCAGGTCTACGGTTCCCTGCTTGTTCATCTCAACAAGAGAGGAACGGCAGAGGGGAGCAGCAACACAGACAGAACAGCCATGCGTCGTGACGGTATCACCCGATGCACTCGGGGGATTAATATATGTGCCAGAGATCTCGCCACTGAATGTGAGAGGAGCGAAGGGACTCTGTAAGCATGAACGGTTGCGGTGTAACAGAACACAGGGGGGGTTAGTCCGTGTGTGCTTGTCTATGCATCCATCTAGTCTCATGGCTCGCCGTGTGTTCATCCCGGCGAGAGAGGAACAGCAGGGGGAGCACGAAACATGGATAAGACAACCAAAGCATAAGCGCGGTCCCGGCGTGGGAGGTGCCAGACCGGTAACGCGCTCGGAGGAAATTCATAGCAGAGAGGCTCACCGAGCCGCTGTGCTGGACGCTATTACAACAGCGCCTGCTCTTTTAGCTTATAGCTTTATATTAAAAATATTGATCTTACCGGGCGGCCGCAGGGGAGACCTCGTCAGGCGTGTGTCCGCTGCACAGGGCTCGTACCACGGCAAGCGAAGGCTATCTTCGGTTCTCGGCCGGAAAGCGGCAGGGGAAGACGCTAGACCTGGACTCTGCTATCTTCGGTTCTCAGCCGGAAAACGGCAGGGGAAGACGCTAGGCCTGGACTCCGCTGCAGGGCTTTTGTCAACGGCGAGGTAAGGCTTCTTCTTTTTCTTCGGAGCAGCGAGAGGTTCGCGCTGAAGGAGAAAATAATGAGCTCCTGACGATTGAACCGCGCTTATATAGGGACGCGTTCCTCCCGCGCGCGGGTTCAAACGTCATTGGTCTGTACTTTGTACAGACGTTAACCAATAGGCTTCAGTCACGGAGTAAACAGGAGTTTCCCCCCCCATAGCGTCAGCTAACTGACGCAATGCGAAGTGAACCGTATTGAAAGGGAACTAAAGAAACCCAGTCAAACTCTCATTCAAGTTCCTTTCAGGTCAGTTTCGTCTACTTTAAAACAGAATTTCAATTTTGGGGGTGAACTGTTCCTATATTTACTTAAGTCATTCCAAATCAGTGTGATTTCTTCAGTTGTACACAAAAAAATAGTTTTAAAAGGCCCTGCGTTCAAAATTGCCTAGTTCCACACAATATAGCAGGTAGAATTGTCTTGTGTAATGAATAGTATGTCTCAAACCCAAGTATGCAAAAATACAGTAGGTGATCAGTATGTGATAAATACCTCAATGGTCTACGGCAGTGGTTTTCAAAATTTTGTAAGAGTAACCCCCTCATTACAAGCTCACTCGTGTCCTCTCAAAAAATGAATTTTGTCACTCACCCTCAAGCTGTTCTAACCTGTATTAGATTCTGTTATACACAAAATAATATATTTTGATAAACGATGGTAAACACACAGTTGATGGTACCCATTGAATTCTATAGTATTTGTTATTTCAATTGATACCATCAACTCTGTGATTAACATCATTTATTAAAATATCTCCTTTTGTTTTCAACAGAACAAAGAACCCTTTACAGGTGTAAAACATTATGAGGGCGTGTAAATAATGTCATCATTTTGGGTGAAATGTCACTTTAACGCATGCTTTAAACGTAGTTTTATTCCCTAACAGTCACTGCTATTTTATTTAAATCAGCGAAGTAACGTTCTTTTAAACTAATTTTTTTGTGTTACACAAAAGAAAGCAAGATTTGTTTGAAATGACATGAGGGAGATTGAAAGATGACAGTTTCCAAGTGTGACTAAACAAACCATTTAAGCTCATTTAAATGATACAATTTTCTCTCTCTAATTTAAGCCATGGACAGGACGAGTAAGAAGAGAGTGTATGACAGTGATTGGGTCACTTTTAAAAGACTAACTAAACTACAAAAAAATGAGAAAAACGCAGTGACTGAAGAAACTGTAATTGCAGATGAAACTGTAATGGCAAATGAAACTGTAATGGCAAATGAAACTAGTGAAACAAATGCACTGGAAATCAGAGATAAAAAAACATGAGGAGCATAACATAAAGGATGATGAAAATGAAAACCTTAATTTGGAAACAGAACACATGTCTGAAGAGTCAGAAATTTCAGATGACGATCTAATAATAATAGCGAATCATATTCAGATATGGCCAGTGACATTAAATCTTGGAGCCTGGAAAATGGAATTGCCAATAATGCTTTAGACGGTCTTCTGAAACTGCTCAAAAAACATGGATCAAGAGATCTTCCATCATGTTCTAGAACCTTGTTAAACACTCCAAGAACTGCAAATATTGAGAAGAGGTCAGGTATGGAGTATGTCTACTTCGGACTAAAAATCATGCTAAAAAATCACATGCAGAAATACTCCGTGGAGACAACAGAGAAGATAGGCGTCTTGGAGTTAAAACTTAATATTGATGGCCTCCCCACTGTTCAAGAGTTCAAAAACTTGCCTTTGGCCAGTTCTCTGTAGCACCAATCTGAAACCTACAGATGTGTTTCCAGTGGCGTTAACATGAGGAAATTCAAAACCCTGTGATTTGGCCTTTTTGCACTACACAGTAAGGGAATGTATCCAATTAGAGTCAGAGGGTATATGGCACCATGGAAGACACATCCAAGTTCAGATTAGCTGCATCATCTGTGACGCACCTGCCAAGGCCTTCGTCAAAGCAACTAAATATTTCTCAGGGTATTATGGATGTGATAGGTGTGTTCAGAAGGGTCAGTGGCTAGGGCATATGACATATCAGCAGGTGGACAGTCTACAGCTGCGAACTGACAGGTCTTTTAGAGAAAGGCAACAGGAGGAACACCACAATGGGGAACACGAAACTCCACTTTGTCAGCTGAATATTGATATGGTTTCTGGTTTCCCCATTAGCCCTTTTCACACAGAAATTCCGTAAAATACACGGGATATGCATCCTGGATTTTTCCGGAATAGTTAGATTTTTTTTCATTCACACTGCCAAGTTTACCCGGCATGTGACCGTCCTGGAAAGACACACGACCTATTGAAAGTCCCGCCCTCTCTTCTATGCAGCGTCTGAAGTTTGCATATTATATATTATTTCTCTCTCCAGAAACAACTCGCGTGCATTTTTGTTTATGATAAGACTACAAAGGAGCGCGTGAACGCACAGTTCTATGCTGGTGAATGATCTCAGCTTCAGAGTGGATATTTGACAAGCTCCCTGATTTCTGCTTTGATACATTTTCAGACATTTCTCATCGTGATTGTTTATATGCATTTAAAACCCGCATTTTGAGGAGCTGAACGATATTGTTGGGATGACGTGCGGGTATTTTCGTTTATTATAGCTCAAATGAGCACGTGACGCGATATTCTTTTATGCTGCTGAATGATCTCCGTTTCAACGCAGTAAGTAAAGAGCTAACTTACCTGATATCTGCTTCAGTCCAGTTTGCTGACATTTCTCGTAGTGAATGTTGTAAATCCCTCATTTTAAAGAGTTGAACCAACTTAATGTTGCCAAGACACGTCCGTCATTGTTTATGCGTCTCATATATCATTTCCTGATAACTGCTTCAATCTAGTTTGCAACATTTCTCGTGGTGAATGTTTATATGCATGTTATCTCTCGTTGTAAGGAGCTGAACCATAACTTGTGTTGTGATGATGACGCACGCGTCCTCACTTCGACACGCCCATTACCGCATGCTTGCGGCTTCTTGTTCACACAGAGGGTTACCCGCATATCTTACTAGGTCCTCTTTCCGGCAACGATCCCAGAAGATTAATGGAACGAGTTTTTGTTCACACAGACGCTTGTCTGGCAATTTTACGGGTATTTTCTGGGACCAGAGGTCTGTGTGAATGCGGTTATTGATTACATGCATCAAGCTTGCCTTGGAGTAACCAAAAAACTTGTACTGACATGGATGTGGGGGCCAAAAGAGACCAGGATATCTGCTGGACAGATAGCCATTTTAAGCAACAAGCTAGAAAACCTCAGAAACAGCATTCCAAGTGTGTTTGCCAGGCGCCCCAGGGGACTCAGTGAAATAGACAGATGGAAAGCTACAGAGTACAGACAACTGATGTTGTACACAGGAAAGATTGTTTTTAGAGGAATTCTTAAACAAGAACTGTACAACAATTTCATGTGCTTCTCTACAGCCATGTGCATTCTTGTTAATCCAGGACTCACCAGAAAACACTGGCAATACGCGAGAGACCTCCTGAAGTATTTTGTACTGCAGTGCAGAGAACTGTATGGAGAGGGTTTCCTTGTGTACAATGTCCACCAGATGCTACATATTGCAGATGTTGCAAAACAGTTTGAGGGTCTTGATGAGTGCAGTGCTTTTGCCTTTGAAAACTTCAATCAGAGACTGAAGAGAATGGTTCACTCTGGAAAAAATCCACTGGCTCAGGTTACAAAGAGGCTTCTTGAAGGGCAAAACATGCAGATGAGAACACAGGAGAAACCAATCAAGTGCACCAGACCAAACAACTTCTTTGGAGTTGAGCAGACATTCTTTGAGGTCATTGAAGAAGACGGGCTGGAAAAGCAATCTCTCCTATGCAGGGTCTACGACAAGACTGCTCCCCTCTACATGGATCCTTGTGACTCTCGCATTGTTGGTTCATATGTTGGCAATTCAAGAGAGACAACAATTAGAAGAGTACTGAAATCTGAACTTAAATCCCAAGCAATCATGACTGAACATGTGGAAAAAAACAAAATTATATTTCTTTACATTCTACACACTGATCAAGGACATTGCTAAACCCTCATAAAAGCTATGTGAATGCTGTTTTAGGAAATCATGCACCATTTCTGTCAATTTGAAAAAGAAAAATCATCATTTACATTTATACTATCATAACTTACTTCCAGAAAAGCTTGCAACGTTATACCAAACTATTGTAAGTTTATCATTTCAGCCAATTGCCCATATGCCTTAATTATAGAGAATTTAACTTTTATTGACAAAATAACATTTTTATAGATGATTACCTACGTCGTGGTCGAATTTTTAAAGGAGAAGACAGTTGCTGTTGTGTGTAGATCATGGATTGTGACAAACGGAAATGTAAGTAGTTATTTTTTAAGCCTATACCATCTTATAGAAGCCGTTCCACATTTTGAATGCTTTGTGAGTGGGTATGTGTCTACTTGAACAGATTATAAGCTGCTACTGGCCTCCATCTGATCAATCTAAAAAAGCAAAAAATGGAGAACTACCAGACAAAACATCCTGGAAGCTTTTCCAAATAAGAATCATGGAGAAGTCATTTACATGTAAGAAAAAAATAAACAATTTATACTCTAATTACACATTCTGACATCACACTCTGTCTTTGTTAGGTTCTGTATAAAACCAAATTATTTTTGTTAGTGACGCTAATAAATGGGAACAACAATACTGGCTTCTATCTCAGTTTTTCTTTTTTTAGCAAACTATCAAAAAGCTTTAACCTACCTCAAGCGTGCAGAGGAGCTCTCCAATGTTGAAAGTGATGGAGGAACCCTAATAATGAAGAAAAGACCGCTTAAGCGTCCAAGTCGCTTTGAAAGTGACACAGAAGACGGTAAAAGTTATTTATAATTATTACTTATATTTCTAATATACTGAATAATTAAATATGAACTTGTGCATTCTTTAAAAACACTTTTCAGTAAACTTATTGAGCATTTATTTTTTCAGTACTTTACAATAATCCAATGATCTATTAATACTTGTATTTGTATTTAACTAATCTTGTGTTAGTATTTGCTTTCTGATGTGTAGTTTTAATTCTCCTCAAAGGGAATACTATGGAAGGTTTTTTGGTCTTTTTTAAATTAATTAATTAAATTATAAAATAATTAATTAAATTATAAAATAATTAATTAAAATATAAAATAAAAAATAAAATCGCAAAATATGTCCCAAATTTGAAAAATGAAATGCTAAAATAAAAATTAAAACATTATATTAAATGATTTCATTTTTAACGTGATAAAGCATCATTCCGGCCAAATTGAAAAATAAAATTAAATTGATGATTTGACATTTCATTTTCCATATAATCTTGAGACAAGACTGACAATATTAAAATAAAAAGGCAAGCTTGAAAAGGAATATGTAAATACATTTTTTAAAAGGCTTTTTATTCATGCCCAAGCAATAATAGGGACAAAATTAAAATGTAAAGTTCATTTTTAATGTTATGTTCTTTTTTATTTATTGGTCTTCTTTTTCATTTTCGTTTTCATTTTCAACTTGTATGCAAATTCAATGCTAAGCAGTGGGCGGGGCTGAACGACACTGGTTCAGCAATGGCGGTGATCAACGGTGTAGCAGCTGAATTAAATGAGCTAGCAAATATTACCGATAATGACAAGTTTATTTTGCTTCGAGTTGAAGCTATTTTGGATACTCTTGGAAACTTTGCGGCTGTCACAAACTATGTTGTAGATCCAGTGGTTCTTAGTAAGTTGCAGGACGTTGTGGAGTGCCTTCAGGCAGCAAACTGTTTTGGGGATCGCCTTGGCCCTGGTCGTCCAAAGTACGACATACCTGTAGAGACGATACGGATGCATCTTCTGAGTGGTTTTACTGTTCAGGAGATAGCAGACTTATTTGAAGTAAGCAACAAAACCATCAGACGGAGGATGGAACAGCATCATATGAGGTAAGACAAAGTTAGTAGTGATTTGGGCTAAGTTAGCGTGCACGTAGATTTACAATGAAACTTATTTACGTACTATCTATAACCATTGCCATTGTTAGTGTTGACGTATTGTATTATAACCGTTCTTTGTTATGTGCTTGTTCGCTGTGCATGATCTGGCAGTAAGTTGTGATCGTACCTCATTTTGTGATTTCATGCACCGTGAATACAGAAGACATGTATGTATATTGTAGGTTATGTCATCAGAAACGAATGGATATGTGAAAAGGGTTATTATAGAAATGTCTTGGTGTTAATGTACTTTGAAAGAATGATATATGAAAGTAAGCATTCAAATTTATGAATGCTGAAATGAATTTACTAAAACCATGGTTACTACATTTATACATTGTAGTAATCAAAATAAGCTATGGTTTTGCTACAGTAACCATAACCGTAGACATTAGTGTATTAAATGGCAACATTTGTAATGTAAGATGTTAGATCACTTTAAATAGTCTTAACACCGTCTATCATTGTATCTAGGGTATCTGATCTGTATTCAACTATAAGTGATGCAGAACTTGACAGCACCATTGAAGACATACAAAGATTGTATCCAAACTCGGGGTACAGAATAATTCATGGTCATCTGCATTCACGAGGTCTCCATGTTCAAAGTAAGAACCCTTGCATTTTTAACAAGATTTTTACCATTCACAGTTATAAAAATATGTACTATGAGGCTGTTGAGATGTTGTTTATAATTAGATTTGAAGAGTTTATATGCATTAAATGCCACCTCTGCCAAAAATTTGATCATGATTGTAATTGAATGCTCTGAACATGTTAGCCTACCACATGTTCATCAAATAATTTTATGCCAAATCCACTTTAGCCCCTAAGGTCATTCAGAAATACAGTTTTTTTTAGGCAGAATCCATTAAGAGTATAATAAAAAGCCTCATTAACAAAAAATCTTGCCAGACACGCACAGTGGGTTTTGCATCTGAGCTCTTATTTACTTATAGCTTATCTATACAATATAAAGGTTGATGTTACCATGCCATGCCCTATAACTTACATTGCCATTGTAAGGATGATTCTAAATAAAAAATAGTTAAATATACAGTTTACCTTTCTAACCAGTATTTTATTTGATATTATACTCCATTCTGTTTTTCCCTCACAAGCTTTGAGGGTACGAGAATCGGTAAGGAGAGTAGATCCACACGGAACACTGATGCGAGCAATGTCGACGCGAACCATAAGGCGACGTCAGTATACTGTTCCTTGTCCCAATGCTATGTGGCATATTGACGGCAATCATAAACTCATCAGGTACATACAACAGAAAAGGTTCATATTGTTGGCGAAAAACCTGCACAAAGATATATATTTAATTCAAAAATGCTTAATATCCACAGGGTAAATTACGAAAAAAGGAGTAACAATTAAACACAACATAACATGTACAAGACCAGACAACAGTGGGTTAAACAGAGTGAGTTTAAATTGAGTAGAGATGATGACATTGATTGCTAGCTTGATTGTAGACATGAATCAGCTGAGGGAGCGTGGAGGATGATAGGCAATACTGAGGCTGAATCCCAAACCGCCTACTTCCAAATATATAGTATGTAAAAAGCGCTACTTTGCGTACTATATAGTATGGAAGTAGGCGGTTTGGGATTCAGCCTGAGAGAGACAAATGGTGAAACAGACAGGCAGACAAACTGGGTGCATGGCATTATAACAAGCATATCATGTCCATGTGCAGACACTTATTTTTTTTTCAATTAAACACCTTAACTTAAGCAGATTTAGATTTTTTAAGTTTATACTGCATTTTAATTAAACAGATGGTACTTAGATTAGTAATTATTACTAGACATGTTAATATTATTACATTCACATGTGTGAAATATCTGGAAATATTCATCAAATGTTATTTTTCACTTTTATGGGTTCTATATGCTTTTGATGTGACGCATGTCCACATAATTCTAATCTGATGTTTGAACTTATTTACAAATATTTTTGTTTATTCTGTAGATGGAGATTGGTGATTCACGGCGGTATTGATGGTTTCAGATGACTAGTAGTTTATCTGTCTGCATCCTCAAATAACCGAGCATGCACTGTTCTCAGGAACTTCATGGCTGCTGTGAATGAGTATGGTTTACCATCAAGGGTCCGGTCTGATAAAGGTGGGGAGAATATTGCAGTTGCTGAGTACATGGTGGCACACAGAGGAGAAAACAGGAATTCTCACATTACAGGGAGAAGCGTACACAATCAGAGGTAAATATTATATAGCCTACATTAATATAGGATAAATGCTATTATTACATCAGGCTTTATATAATCAACATAATGATGTTTTGTTTCTAATATAATTTCTCTCCCCTAAGAATTGAGAGGCTTTGGAGAGATGTGTATGAACATGTTTTAAGCATGTTTTATCACATCTTCTACAACATGGAGACAGAGGGAATACTCAATCCATATTCAGAGACTGACATTTTTGCTCTTCACTGGAGTTTTGCGCCTCATTTGCAGAGTAATCTCGCTTACTTTAAAGATGCCTGGAATAACCACCGCATCAGAACTGCTGGGAGCCAGTCACCCGTCCAGCTTTGGTTGAGATACAGTGCCAACAATACTGATGACCCAATTCAAGTAAGCTATCAGATTATATACCCTTAAAGGTGCAGTAAACAATTTATGAGAAGCATTGTCGATATTTCAATTATTGATACTTCATTGATCTGCCAACCAGTAAAGGTAAAGACTGTTTGCAGCACAAGTATGAATGAATCAGATGTGAATTACAACAACATTGGACACTATTCAAGAAGAGTATGGTACATTTTTGCAAATTATTATTGCTGTGGTTAGTTCAGAATGGACAACTGGACAATTCACAGACATGAAAGCTTGCTTTCCATCAAGTCAAGATTCAGAATGGTCTAACAAAATGCTTGCATCTGAGCTGTTTAACACACTCCTATACATTTTAAAACACTACAATGAGAAGCATGTATAGATCTTTGAGCATGCTGATATTTTTAGTGCATGCAAAAAAAAAGAACACTACATGATGACAGTTGCATTTGTATAAAACAGCGCTGCTAATGATGTGAATATATAGTCTATAAATTCAACTACTGACTAATCAGAGTTATGTTTTATAGAGAACCAATGCCATAAGTTGTTAATTTGATCATCATGCCTAATTTATTTTTCCACAGTCATAACCAGGGGTGTGACGAGACACTCCACGAGAACAAGATTTTTACACTTCCAAAAAATCCTCAATGATAAAATGAACGGGAAACAGAAATCACATAACTATGAAATGCTGTAACTAATCTAGGACTGTCCATAACAATTATTTTGGTAATTGATAATATTTATTATAACAGATGCCTGCAGAGGGCACTAGCAGACCCACAGATGTTATCATTACTTTGGATTTTAACTCTAATCTAAAGTTATTTAAATCTTTAATATTTGTCCAATTACAGTAGAAATGCTACAGCCACTGTTATTCTTGAGCAAAAACATGCAGAGATTTAATCGTGTAAGTTAGACTCATGTAATTTAAGACTTTATACGAGTTTCCAAATGAACATTATTGGAAAACCAAACAAAAAACCACACGCTGTACAAGACAGACTATTGCATGCTCTGTACTCAACTTTATGCTGATATCAAGAGACAGATTTCATCTCCACGATAAATCTTGACATAATTAATCTTGTGACACATTTTAATCATATTGATCTCATTGCACAAGATCTTGTCACACCCCTAGTCATAACTGTTATAACTACATCCACATTGACTGATTTTCATTAAACAGGTGGATGAAAATTATGGGATTGACTGGGATGGTCCCCCAAGTCATGACAGCGATGGAGTGTCAGTTCCAGAAGTGGCTCTTCCTCGACAACTTACTGAACAGGAATTGAGTACCCTGCCAAATCCTAATGTGCCCTTTTCAGATGCCATTTACACATACTACAACACAGTTACTAAACTTCATCAACTACTGGACAACGTTTAAGCAGTACTGTATTTTACAGCATTTCAAATGTTGATATAAACTCTCCAGCCACGTTTTTTTAAGTTTATTCAAGAACCCAGGCAAAGCACTGTTTGCGTTTTATTAAACTTGAATAAGACACATTTGTCTAACATTGCTAACTGTTTTTTTTTTTAACAAAACAGTTAATGCAGTGAACTGTTGTAAACGAGACATAACCTCATATTTTCTATGTAATAAAGGACTTTGACAAACTACGTTGCAAAACTGTTTTTCGTAATTGTGAACAAAATAGTGCAGAAACATGCACTAATGCTGTTGTTGAGTAATTGGCACATTCCAAAATGAGCTAACACACGGTTTAAACTGTGACCTGTATGTAGTTTAACTTAAACTTTAGAATTGATTTGAAGTCACATGTTTGTTCACTGAACAGTAATTACACCAAACCAAACCCACTGTCTGTGGATGATACAGCAGCTTTCAGGTCCTTCTGGAAACTCTCATAAGTGCTGTATTTCACTGGGAGCTTGATTGTTTCTCTGCAAGTGGATGCAGTTGGCATTGCAACATCAGAGGACACCTCTACATATAGATTCTGAGAAAGAACACCCCAACCCACCCAGAACTGAATGAGTTGTATCAGCTCTTCTGGTGTGCCTGAAAATAAAAAATAAATGACCCTGAAGTAAAATAAAATGTCAAGTTGCATGCATAATTGAAAAGTGAATAATTAAAAGCCTGTTTACAAAAAAAAGAACATGTATAGTTTCAAAAGACGTAAATATGGTGTACAAATTGCATGTAATATTTTCATAGAGCTCAAATACTTTATAGACAAGTTGAAGTAGGCGGGCCGCCATTAGCCTTTCACTCTGCCAAAGACTTCCAGTTGTGTCTGCCAAGCACTTCCGGTTAGCGTCTTTTACTGTCTTTGGTTAGCGTGCAGAAAAAAGTAAACAATGGATGGTGTTACATGCCGACACGTCTCTGGGACATATTGTGCTGTTCGCGGTTGCAACAACTCGTGGCGAAAACAAACTCGCTAACCGGAAGTGCTTGGCAGACACAACCCGAAGTCGTTGGCATAGTGAAAGGCTAATGGCGGCCCGCCTATTTCACCCAGGAAACTTGTCTATGGAATCTTTTAAAAATTACCAAAATCTTTAAATGGAACACCGAATTTTCAAAATAAAATCAAACAAGTGGAATAAAGCATTAAGAAAATAAAATTTGTTCATTTATGTTAGGGTAAACATGTTTCATAATTGCGCATGGTGCAGTGTTTTCTTTTTACCTACCCTTTTCGATGTACTCTCGAAAAAAAAAAACAGTCATTTTGCATGTGTCCTCCAGAGTATAGTCACCATACTCTTCATCATCAATGTCAACTCTTGGCCATATAGTTCTGTTGAGGATCATCTAAAATACCAAGTAATACATATATATATATATATATATATATATATATATATATATATATATATATATATATATATATATATATATATATATATATATATTAGACTAGACAGTAATTATCTAGTACAGAAGTTTTCAAACTTCATAATGGCAGGGAGCCCCACATTTTAAGAACTTGGGGACACTTTCTCAAATTATAAATGTACTACATATATACCACTACCATATATCCATTTATTCTACGGGGCTGTTGAATGCTGATAGTTTGAGAAACATGACTTGTCAAATGTCCTAAAATAACCACCAGAGCAATGTTTGTGGTAACTGTGGTATAAACGGAATAATTGACGACAGGCCGTTGAAAATAATGCATAATGGCCCGTCATCAATTATTTTATATAAAGAAACCGTCTTATATAAAAAGTTATTGTTAACAAACTGTTAACAAACTTACTTTGGCTACATATTAGACTTTTTGGCTGTTTCTTTTTACTCTTTTTTTGTAAGCGGCCCCTTAAAACCTCATGGGGGACCCCAGTTTGAAAACCCCTGATCTAGTACACACATTACAATTCTCTATTTAAATGGCACAATGCAATTTATCAAATAAACAGTCAATTATGTAAATTCACCAATACCTCTGAAGTGATCCTTTTCGCTGATGATCTTGGAAAAAGAACATCAATCAGATCACGCCGTTCTTTTATCATACACAAGACTCCTGTGTCTTTTAACCCCTGTCTGATCTGACGAATTCGCTTCTCCCTTCGAACAATGACCTATATAAATGTAGGATTGGTGCAATGAATGATGTGAAAGAGAGTAGTGCATGAAGTCAACTCCTGAACATAAATGAGCACAGTGATAAAGCACCACAGTAAATTACCACTTCAAGGACAGGAATATTAGGTAATAATTATTACAGCATGTAAAGACTAGTAAAACAAATAGAGTATGACACTTACTGCATGGTAAAGGATACTTTGTGCCAACCACTTTCTGTTGTTCTCATTAACTGGTGGGAGATCCCAGCTGATTGCCAAATGATTTACTTGGTCACGTTCATCTTCTGTCAGATTACCAGACCCTTGAAGCTATCACAGCAGGGTTTTAACAGAGAATTATTAGTAGAATGTTCTTCAAGACACATCTAAAGCATGCAATACATAACGCATATTCTTGTCAAACAAGATATTATAGATGATGATGATGCACTAAACTTACAAGTGAAACAATATCAGTCACATCAGTGTCAGGGCAGTCTTCTAGTTCTACAACAGCTACCTCATCCTTCTGTCCAATCAGCAGATTGAACAAAGACTGACTCAAACCAGTGAGAAAGGGACCACCGTGTAGGAAGGAATGTCCAATCATGCGTCCAATGACACGGAAAAGGTCACTATCAAGTAATAGCCGAGAAGTGGAAGGCACCAAATGGTCTTCTTGTCCATTAAAGAACAATTTTTTACCACAGTTTTCTAAAATATAGGGTGATAAAAACAATATCTATAGAAATGTTCAGATGCTAAATAAACAATGTTAACTCTACACAACGTTACACAACCCTAAACATTTACTTCTGTTACATTAAATTGAAATAGGCCAAAAAATACTTCATATTTCAAACGTACCAAGATTCAGCCCAAATCCATACTGCACTCTTGACATAACAAAGGAAAAAAATGGCGTTTTATGCCATCTCCAAAGGCAGCATCCCCTGTGTATAAGATTAAAAATATTGAACCAAGGAAAAAGGAATACAGAAATGAAATTCCACTATACCTCACTATCACATTGTTTATAATTGCTTTATATTTTTATTTGCAACAAAGATAATAAAATATATAACATAATGGCGAGTAGATCACTGACAGGGATCTACAGTAGTTGTCTAAATTTAACCTTACCCCCAAGTACAACAGACAATGGACGTGCCCAGTTGGTCAAAGGGTTTTTGTAAAATGTCAGTATTTCTCTTTCTCTCTCTTCAGGACTTTTAAGTAGATTCATCTTTGCCACAAGATCTGGTTGATTCTCCATTTCTTGCAGTGCAGAACGTCGAAATATATAAGCAGCACGGTTCAAGTCAGGCTCAGTTCTCCAGTCTGCAAAAATGTGCATATGATTATATGTATATGAAAACAATGTTTATTTGAAAGTTGAGAAATTGATATTTAAAAAAGTGACCTTCAGTATCCTCACTGCCCATTTTCGAATCCGGTCTCTTGTTACTCCTCCCATCAAGTGCAAGATCATGACACAGCTCTCTGCTCAGTGCCGGTCTTTCCTATACGCAAAGTACGCAATTTGCATAGGGCCCCGCACCACTAGAGGGCCCCCTTGATCTCAGAATTATTTAAAACCATTATATCAAAGAAAAATTATTATTATGTTTAATGAAAACAAGACGCTATAATTTAAATAATTTGCAAACTTCCGAATTTGTGCGGGTTTTTAAAAATACTTAATGATTTCTTAAATCACTGATATGTACTCGGACAACATGCAGGCAGTTTCTCAATCCGAAGGCTGCAGCCTTCAGAGGTCACATTTGTAGGCTGCATATGCGTCATAAAAACGTATTTTAGAATATTAACAATTATAATGTTGACTATTATTCTTAGTTAATGGTTAATTGTTATATTATGCTTATGACTTGCAAATGAAATGCTTATTTAACTTAAATAAATCAGGCTTGATGACGTATGCAGCGCGCATATGCGACATGATCCGGAGGTTGCAGCCTTCAAATTTAGAAACGGCCGCGTGCATGACGCAGAAGAGTGATTTGGTAACGATGCGCATATTATATGCCCACCATTGATTTAAAACAAAGACAGAGCTATCCGTCTGGAGCAGAATAAAGGGAAAAAAACGTGAAGCAAGGGAACAAGATAAAGGATTTGCGCGAGCAGATTAAGTCAATGTAAAGACACGCGTCTTAGCATGGGGCGATTCAAATGACGCGAATTGGGTGACACAATTGCCGCGAAAACACGCGCTTTTTCCTTTGAACTTCAAGAACGCGCTCTCGTGCAGGATAATTTGACGAGAGAGAGAGAGAGAGAGAGAGAGAGAGAGAGAGGTAAGAATGGTGCCCACGTCGAGAAAACTTAATAGAAGACTTGAAATTTGTAAAGGATTAAAGTATATGTCACTCGTTTAATTACAGTATGTTAACTGGATAACACTGGATATAACTCATTGTATAGATAATAAAATAATGTATTTTGATTACACAAATCAAACCTAACTATATGATTGTAGCTGCTGACCAGCATAGGGAATCTCTATGGCTAATTTCTAAGACATGTTGCTGATACAGTACTGTGTGTTGTACCTTATCTTGTTAATTGAGTCTTTTTGGGCATCTTATGCCTAGAATTATTCAAGGAGATTGATTCTTTTAACTTCCTTTAAAGTTTGATCAGTTGTGCATAATGACATGTGCAACAAATGGATATAGGGTGTCAAACTCATAGATTTGCAATATTTAAAATCAGACACTATTTTTAAAATATTTGGGGTCAACCTCTGTGACAGCTTTAAAGGGACACTTCACCCATTTGCATTAAGCTTTGTATAGTTAGAACTCCAGTCATGTTTTTGAATGGTCATGCATCATTTCCTCAGTTGCCGCTGAGACTGGAGAAATACAGATTTCAGTGTTGCACATCCTTCTTTCAATGATGTAAAAATCATCATTTTGCATCATTGAAAGAAGGAAGTGCAATGTCTTTGTTGAGGGAATGAGACTACAAACACCCCTTTTCTCTGTCAAATAGGCACCAAATTCTAAATGTATGTTACATTTCGACTACAAATATAACACTTTCAATAAGGATTAATGTTTCTACGGGTGAAATGCTCTTTTAAAGCTGAAACTTATCAAATCCTATCAGAGGTCCAGAATGTCATTGAAACACACCAGTGGCTTTGCTGTCATCAGTATTAAACATGTTACCCCTCGAAGTACCCCTCCCCACAGAGCCCCCCCCCACATAACAAATCCCAATTTAACCCCTGTGTATTAACAGTATGTATTTATATGTAATTTAATTTGATTAATTACATTCATTTAGATCAGGTAAATTTTTTAGTGCTTCTCACAACACATTTTAAATCAAAACAACTTATCAGCAAATACATGTTTCATGTTATAATCAGCAAGTTTATCAGTCAGGGTTTCAAAGTAATGTGCATATGGGAATATTATACAGCTATAAGATAATACACTATGTGGTTAGTTAACAACTAACTAACAGCAACATTGACTGGGTTTTACCCAGATAGCACAGGTACGTTTGTGAGATGTCTGGTAAAGATCTGGAGATCTGGAATACATCTGGTGTGTAAAAACATCTTATAAAGGAAAAGAGCTGCTTTACATACATTCTAAATCAAAAACGTCTTGCAAACATCTTCAATATGTCTATATGACATCTTTTAGGAGACGTCTCACAGACGTCAATGGTGTCTTGAAGATAATGTGTTGTATACCCTTCTGATGGACAGGGAATGACTAAAAGTTTTTGTCCTTGTTGCCCCATGTGGTCTGAGCAATTCAAAACCCCCACCATCTTTCAGTTTTGGAAACTCCACAAACAACGTGGACTTGAATTCATCAGATGTGCAGAACTTATCTGTGACAAAATTGTTACATTTCAAAGTAGTACTTGACATTAACCATTTAGCTGGCTACATTAACATGTAACCCAAAGTACTAAAATGGTTCCATAAGAAAAAGAAGTATACCTGGGAAACTTATCATTTTTTCTCCCAAACCTGAGCATTCAAGTTCCATTCTTTCCCACTGCTGAGGTACTTTGCAGTCACGTCATCCATTCAAACAGTAAAACTTATGAGTGTAACTCTTTTTGGTGCATGGCTTTATTAAAGTCTGTCGTCTGCGCGTGACAGAGGACACTGTATTGCTGCGAGGGTATGGTGAAAAAAGTCTTGACACCTCACCTGTGGAGACGTGAAAAGCAGGGTTATATACTTTATATTTACATACTTCAAGCACATAAAACCATGGTTTTAAAATGTGTGAGAATTTCACAATAATTACTAGTGACAAACACAGTTGTTGGCAAACTATTTACCACATTTAATAACTCTTTTAGCTGTTGACAGATACTAAACAGAAATGCAGAGCATCCTACAGGAAGTCACTCGCCGAAATGGCGTCAAGTGGGGAGAAAACTTATACTACACTAGTGTGGTGTGCTTGTTTTTTGAAACTTTCTTACAAATATTTTAAGTTACTAACATACTAACCACATTGCTTTTGTCTTAATTAATTCAGTTATTCCAGTAATAGTCCATCTGTGCACGGTGTACATCTTTTTCCAGATTAGTTTAAGTGCCAACTGAACTAAGTTATGATAAATGTTGGGTGGTACGGGCTGCCCCCACCCGCAAAACAAACTACCGTAAATAATAACAGAAAACGTTAACGGATATCAACAACATGAAGTCACTAAAACAGAACTTCAACACGTCTTTTATTTTTTATATATATAACATTTATCGGGATATAGTGTAAGGTTGAAGTCTTGGCTATGAATGTTTCATCCCTGCTGAAAAAAACAGCATCAAACCAGCATGGGAATTATGCTGGTCTATGCTGATTTAGCTGGTGGTCACAGCATACCAGCACCAAAACACAACATATGCTGGTATGACCAGCATGGGATGCTGGTGCTAATGCTGGTTTAGCTGGTGCTAATGCTGGTTTGGTGCTGGTTTAGCTGGTGCTGATGCTGGTTTGATGCTGGTTTAGCTGGTGCTGATGCTGGTTTGATGCTGGTTTAGCTGGTATGCAGGTTTTTTCAGCAGGTATAACTTATTAAATCATATGTTAAAGATTTAAGAACACAAACTGCGTTGACATGACAGGGTAACACGTGAATCAACTCATCTATTGTGATCTTTAACCTACTTACGCTGAACAGTTTCTCTGGCAACTACAGATGCCCGCGACTCAGCCTGGGGAATTGCAGTGGGACGTGGGTTTGATGAGTTGACATCAGGCGAGGCAATCGGAGTCTGGCTTGTTATGCTCTGTTGTGTGTTCTGTTGTGTGTTCTGTTGTTGTTCCAGGGCTGCGGCAGCTTCCCGCAAAAGTTGACTAACAGATTTTGCCATCGTGTAAATGTGCACGACGACGCAGCAGTTCCAACTGAGCACGGCACGCACTCACACGAGTCAATTACTCTCAGATCCCTCGATTCTGGCTAGAGGGGATACAGCAACTGTGACATCTCGCGAGATGTTGGGTTTACGGTTATGTTTGGGGTAGGATTAGGCCGAGAAACAGCGGTTCTGGATTGAAATTATACGGCTAGGACATAAATCCCGTGAAATGTTGGGTTTAGGGTTAATTTGAGTGGAAGATTAGGATGAAAACAGTACTCATCCGGCGAAATTTCATGAGAGCTTGTCCGTAGCTGTATCCCTTCTATCCGCTACTTGAGCAAGTTCAGCCCCGCCCACTGCTTAGCATTGAATTTGCATACAAGTTGAAAATGAAAACGAAAATGAAGACCAATAAATAAAAAAGAACATAAAATTAAAAATGAACTTTACATTTTAATTTTGTCCCTATTATTGCTTGGGCATGAATTAAAAGCCTTTTAAAAAATGTATTTAAAGATTCCTTTTCAAGCTTGCCTTTTTTTTTTTATATTGTCAGTCTTGACTCAAGATTATATTGAAAATTAAATGTCAAATTATCAATTTAATTAAATTTTTCAATTTTGCCGGAATGATGCTTCATCACGTTAAAAATGAAAATGAAATAATTTAATATAATGTTTTAATTTTTATTTTAGCGTTTCATTTTTCAAATTTGGGACATATTTTGCGTATTTATAATTTAATTAAATATTTTATAATTTAATAAATTATTTTATAATTTAATTAATTAATTTAAAAAAGACCAAAAAAACCTTCCATAGAATACAAGATGGAGCATAAACATTTTCTTAAATTGTTTAAAGTGCAAGCATTTGTAATAAACATAGCTAAGTAATTAAACCTCGACATACATTATAGTTACAGACACTGAAATATAATAAAAACATTACGAATGTGTGCTCTTCAGATACAGAAGTATTTATACGGGCAAAGCAGCGGAAGGTCAAAAGCATGGCTGAAAGCTGACCTCAAGCTCCTGTCTTTGAGGAGCAGAGGCATCACGACCCAGTGCCACAAGAACGTAAGTAACCTGTAAGAACAATTTATTTGTATCAAACAAAGAAACAATAAAGAAGCAACCTAATATGAAATTTGTATTACAATTTAGAATTAACTGATATAATGGCTTCAACACCTTGCCCATCAAGTAAGTGTTAAATTGTTTTACATTAACATTCATTTTATTACTCTAATAGCACAAAAGAACACAGCAGTAATCAACAATAAGTGCTATAAAATGGCAACGACTATGGGTTGTGCATCTTGGTCTGTAAAATAAGCATGATTGTAAATAGATCTAACACACATAAACATTTATACACATATAAACTCATAGTATTAACTTATATGTTAGATTATATCCAGTTGTTTATTTCATGCTTTTAATATGTACCCCACTTACGTTTTTGTAGTAACTGGTATGATACAGCATATTATTTACATTTCTTAAATGTATTTTTATCCCAGCATCAGCTGGGCCCAGTCAAAGAAGACTTCAGATGCCTGATGAAGAGCAAAGTAATAAATTTGATGCTACATAAAGTTAATCTGTTAATATCATATTTAAATGCATATGTAATTTTTTACATGTCAGGCTACCTCACACTGAATAGAAAAATTGATGAGGTGTTGGCAGAGCTGCGTCAGTTGCGAGAAATAGTTCTGCCCCAGCAAAAGCAAACAGCAACATGTGGCAGATGAACAAGCCAGTGTAGAGCAACTCCAAACAGAGGAAGAACTGTCTGCATTAAGCTTAAGCAAGAAAAGCCATTTAAAAATTCCATGGTGATTACCTACAAAAATCTGAATATAAACAAATGTCACAACAGGACAGTGCATAAAACTGATACATACATTTATATATTGCTTGTTTCTTTACAGATGGCTTTTAGTGTGAGACTCTGCTCTGGGACAGTTGGCCACTCAGTCCGTAGAATGTTGCGAGCATTTGGGACCAATATGCTCTGGTCCAAATTCAGCCTAAAAGGTAGAAAGGGGAAAAAACCGTTTCAGGACCTTGCCATCATGGGTCTTATCATGGGTAAAGCAGCATTTTAAAAGTCACTATTATTTTCAAAAGTCTTTTCAAAATTCCATCTGAAACGTTTTAATCATAGTGCTATAAGGCAAGTTTGTGTATCAAGTTTTCCCATACGATGTATACAGAAGAAATGCTCCAAACTATGAAGTGGTTTTAGTCTCAATTATTTGTGTCTAAGACACAATGCACTAGGGCTTTAGTGATACACAGATCTCCCTATACGATCCAATACTAATTGGCATACATAGTTGAAAAGTGTGTACATTCGTTTGTCACCAGGTGACGATCTGTGAGGGCGGAACCAAAAGTGTGGAAGATGGGTTCCGCCCGGACAACTAACTCTAAACACCGGGATTTCCGGGGTTTCCCCGAACGCTAAATCAAGCCAAATTACACGCAGGTGGGGGCGATTGACACGGCGATTCCTGATAGGCTGATCAGAGGAGAAAGCAGAGTACAAAAAGGCCTTTGAAGACATCAGATGGGTGCTGTTGGTGTACTTTGTGCACGCTGGGTTTGCCGTTGTGGAAGCCGCCGTAGTGATCCACGTCGATCCCTTGGGGAAGAAAAGAGGCAAAAGGTGACTAGGTGAAGAGATTTGTGGACGGATTTACTTGTGGATGATATGATTCAGAATCAATGAGTGCAGTGAAACCCCAGGTTGTGAGCACAAACAACGAGTGAGTAACCGCTGTTGCATGTGTATGCTGCATTGACAAAAGGCTGCTATTGTGTATTCTGAGTGTGTTAAAGGTACCTGGCCCCACTGCGAAGGGAAGCGTGGGTGAGCCGTGGAACAACCGGAAGTACGAACAGGTTGTGAGATCAAACAACGAGTGAGTAACCGCTGTTGCATGTGTATGCTGCATTGACAAAAGGCTGCTATTGTGCATTCTGAGTGTGTTAAAGGTACCTGGCCCCACTGTGAAGGGAAGCGTGGGTGAGCCGTGGAACAACCGGAAGTACGAACAGGTTGTGAGATCAAACAACGAGTGAGTAATCCCTGTTGCATGTGTATGCTGTATTGACAAAAGGCTGCTAGTGTGTATTCTGAGTGTGTTAAAGGTATCTGGCCCCACTGTGAAGGGAAGCGTGGGTGAGCCGTGGGACAACCGGAAGTGTGAACGGGAACGACTTGGGAGCTGATGCTGTAGGTCGTCTGGCCCTGCGGATACAAGAAGCGTGGGTGAGCCAAACGGGTAGCAAACAACATACAGGGGTTGTGCTGACTGTGTTCTATTATATACTATACTGTCTCTCCTGCGGTGAAGGCGATGTCCAGCCAGCCTCACTGACCGGTCGAGGCCAGGTGGTCCAGTCCAGAAATTCAAGTGAGAGTGTGTCGAGTGCTGTGGGGTGAGTGAACTTATCATTTGGTGTTTACACAAGCTTGTCGTGTGTGCTGTGTCTGTAGTGACCAGAACCGCCCCCGCCTCGGACGGCTCGTGAGGAAGGGATAACACGTCGTGGCTCGCGCCCCGTGTGAAGAAGAGCTCAGACCTTTCGGCCCCCTGTGTGTCAGCATTAACCACCTCACTTTTGAAAGCAGACAGTGGTGAAGCCCAGCGCTACGTCTAAGTGAGTAGCAAACTAAGTGCACTGTAAGGATTTTGGGTCGTGGTAGTATTTGGATTTATTCCACAGAAGCCCTTGGTGTGTGCGGAGCCTCATCGAGAGTTCGCCCCAGCTCGTGGCCCCCAGTTATCCAAGCAAGGAGGGAGAGCCAGGGAAGCGTTCGGCTCCGTAGCACTCGACCCAGCCGTCCCCACGACACCCCTGAGGCGTAAGCAGACGGGTGAAGGTATACAGTGCATGAACGTTGTGCGAAAGCCCACTGTCCAACGTACACGAGAAGTCCATACCTCGTGGATAACTAAATTGTGTGATGTGATAAACCTACCTGTACTTACAGCAGCGCCCTGAGGAAGAAACGAACTGTGAAGAGAGAGTGAAACACCTACCTTTGTCCTAGTGCACCACCTCGAAGTGAACGAGACAGCCTAAGCTCCGTGAGTAACTTACCTGTGTGATGTGTTAACCTGTCTGTGCTTAAAGCAACGTCCAGAGGGAGAAACGAACTGTGAAGAGAGATTGACATACCTACCTTTGTCCTAGTGTACCGCCTCAAAGTGAACGAGACAGTCCAAGCCCCGTGAGTAACTTACCTGTGTGATGTGTTAACCTGTCTGTGCTTAAAGCAACGTCCAGAGGGAAAAACTAACTGTGAAGAGAGAGTGACATGCCTACCTTTGTCCTAGTGTACCGCCTCAAAGTGAACGAGACAGTCCAAGCCCCGTGAGTAACTTACCTGTGTGATGTGCTAATCTGTCTGTGTTACAGTCACACCCGGAGGAAAAAACTGTGGAGAGCGAGTGAAATACTTACCTTTGCCTTGTTACACCGTCCCGAAGAGAGCGAGGGGGCCCCCACAGGGAAAAACCTAAGAGTGCAGGAGATACAGATGAAAAAGCAGGCTAGTTGCCGTCCCGTGTTGAAATCAAGTCGCTAACAGAGTTTTACTTGTTTTGCCTCCAGGAGGAACGGAGGGCGCCACGGATTCAAGGACCAAGCCGTAAAGGAGCCCCTGTCCCCATTCTTTGGTCCAAACTGCCCTGGAGGCGAGAAGAAGTCTTATTAGTTTTAAATGCCCTTTCCCCTTCCCCTTTTAATTATTTAAATAAAGCTATACTTTTAAACTGTAGTATACTTGTCTGTCTGGTCATTGGAGTGGTCTTGGGAACCTCCTCGAGGTGGAAGTTAGAGAGGGGCGTGGCCTTTTAGTCACCTTGGGTCCGCCCCCAGCCGTGACACGTTCAACTGCTCCCATTTAGAAACAACTTGTCTCACGCGTTGTCTTTAAATAAAATAGGCAGTGTGCTTATTTTATGCATAAAATTAGTCTGTTTATATCAACTTCTATTGGGCTGCTCTCGACATATCATGAAAAAATACAATATTTTTTTTTTACAAGCAAACTACTGTAATTAAAGTGTGCATTTATTTCAGTAATTAAACAGTCCATCGTCAATTACTGCTTACTTAAGCGGGGAATTCCAGCACACAAAAATAACCATGTTTCTCGCAAACATAATGATTAAAATTATACATGCTTGATTTTGCTCACCTGAATAAAAAATGTCATGCTCTCTGAGCCATTGCTCTTCCTTTGACCTCTGACAGACCTGCACACGTCTTTCCCCTTCCACGTTTCCTTTGTTTCACGTTTGGAAGCGCGGGAAAGATACTTTTGTATCCCTAACGCCAAGCGCCATCAACTTTTTCAAAAATGCAGGTGGAGAAAGAGTTAATGAAGAAATAACTTTATATGGCCCTGCCAGCTAAACACGTTCCCGACCACAGTGATACACAATAGCCTTTTCTTTTTTTTACAGTTGCAGATTACAAAGGTACGTTTTCATTTTGCGTCACACATTAACCATTGAGGTAGAGAACAAAAACAATTTATTAAATTTACCTCTCTACACATCAAAACCCCCAGTGTAAAATGAACGCTGTTAGAGGCAGTTTCCAGGACAGGGATTATCTTAAAACTTATTTTAAGATATATCAGTGCAAGTTGTTTTCAGTTTGGGCAGCTCTTACATTTATTTTAGATGGACTAGTCTAATCTCTGTCCAGGAAACCGCCCCTCAGTGTTGATTATGTATATACACTAGCAGTTGTAATTTAACATTGGAGATTTTGCTGTGTAGTTAAAGAACTAATTTTATAATAAAATTAATTTTATTTATGAATTTCAGTCTCCCTCCCTATTCCACTCAGACTGTGAGGACGAGAGTTAAGGTGTTTTGGCGAATTATTTATCGTTTTACTGTTGGTTTATTTAAATATTTTCTGTTTTTAATCATTATTTATTAAAAATGTGTTAATTAAATGTGTGCATATAGCGTTATTGTTCTCCATATTTTTAAGGATTACTATAATTTTAAATTTGTTATGATATTAAATTTAATGTATCAGTAAAATATAAAAAGTTACATCTTAATGTTTCTTAAAATTCCTGTTTTTTAGTGTTGATTTATTTATTTATTAGTATTTATTGATTTTATTGTTATCAAAATATTACATGTGTCCATCCCAGCTAACACACGACGTACTAGTTACGTAATTTATTGGTCATTTTTGGCAATTTCATGACTTACCAGCTGGCGACGTAACTGTTACGTCCAAGGGAGGTAATTTCATTACCATTACAGAACCAAATCAACACGTCGCCAGTACGGACTCCTTACGTCGCAAGATAACCAAGTACGTCCCAGTTAAGTAATAAATTGGTAATATTTTGGTAATTTCATAACTTACTGACAACGTAACTGTTACGTCCTAGGGAGGTAATTTCATTACCATTACAGTACCAAATCACCACGTCGCCAGTACGGACTCCTTACGTCGCAAGATAACCAAGTACGTCCCAGTTACGTAATAAATTTGTACTATTTTGGTAATTTCATAACTTACTGCCAACGTAACTGTTACGTCCCAGGGAGGTAATTTCGTTACCTTAACAATCAGTGTTTCCCATAGATCTGAAATTTACTTGTGGTGGTAGCTGGTGAAAAGGGCAATCATTATCCACCGACAAAAAATGGTCTACTATACATGTGACAAAGAACTAATAATGTGTGACACAACACAATACTTTGATTTATTAAACATTAATATTAATTTCACATTATAGTTCATTAATCTAACCACCCCAAACTTTCTTTGCCATAAACAAAGCTGACACTGTTTGTCAAAGCACCACGAAAACACTTGATGTTTTTGCACTGATATATGAAGTAATTTGATGACCCCTTTTATCAAACTCAATATACAATACTATGTATAGCCTATTAATAGACAGTGCAGGTCTATAGATTATAAATGTGACTGATGTTATAATGGTAATAATTTCTATTAGATAGGCACTTTTACTGCTTCTGCTTTCTATTTCTCTTTTGCCAATTAAAAAAAGATTAATCCATTAATTATTTCAGATTTAAAAGTCTACTTGCTGTCCCGATGACAGACTTTACATTACAGCTTTGCGTTTTTTATATCCTGAGTCAGCTAGAGCTTTGCTTGTTCAGTATAAGCACTGCTTTTTGCTACAATCTCTGTGCAAACTATTTAGATTTTAGTAAAGATATGGTCTATTAATAGTGAGATTATTAAAAAATGGGATAAAGAAAATGAAGCGGCGCGTGGTCTGAAACAGCACTCGAGCTTTAGCGCGGTAGCACTCGCGGCCGTTCTCCGATGGACTCGGGTTTTACACACAATATTAATCAGACTTGGGACCCGAAGTAATGAACTAGGACCGACCCGGACCCCACTGACCATTAAAAATATAAACCCGGAACCGTACGGGTCCCGCGTCCTCAGTGAAGAAAGACCTCTAATGGTAAAACTCTGCTCAAGTTCAGAAACATGAAAGGATACATACAATGTGACACTGAGCTTGCTTCGCGTCGCACCCAAATTCATTGAGAAACAGAGAGCACGTGAACGGACACTCAACGGGAGAGACACAACGTGCTTGCATGCAAAATGAAGCCAACTTGGATGCTATAAACACATATGCACATAAGCATATGCAACCATTTTGGTCGCAGTGTAGTTCCCTGGCTGCTCCGTATGTGCTGCAGTTGATCCAGTTTGCCGCGCTGGATGATGAGTTTATGACGCGTACATCATCTTCACGGTCACCCGACCCCCACCTCTCTCTTTCTCTCTCTCGCTCAACACCTCTCTCTCTTTCTCTCTCTCTTTCTCTCTCTCAACAAAACACGGGTCATCCAGTCGAGTTCAGAAAATACGGAAATTCGTAAAGTGATTTTTTTTTTCCTGGGCGGGTCGCAATTTACCTGGGCGCAGCACCCAAGTAGAGCCTATGTATGGGAAACACTGACAATTATATAAACATTAATTTCCTTTTCTATTTAGGTTAGCTTATTAAAACTGTTCAGTCTCAAAGTTTCCCTTAAATAAGTCAAATTAAATACACACGAACTGCCATTTACATGGGAAACATGAAACAGCACGCGCCTCCCGCCCAGCTGAACTTGACCAGAACGTGGGACCGCGCGTGCACAGCAGAACGGCGTAACGGGAGTCAGGACCGGTCGTTTCTCTGAACTGAGACCGTTTAAATTTCACAAGAACTTTTTATTTGCTTAAGAGTTATAAACAACATTTTAACACACTTATTAAGGCTCACAGAATCTCGCCCCGACAGTATAAACCGAATTTTATGCTGCACTGACAGGATGTTCATCTGACAGGAAATTTCGTTTTTACAGGTAAGACTCTACTTCACAAATTCAACAAATAAAACGATATTTATGAAAACGTGTAGATGTTATTTAACCTTTATTTATTTTATTGTCTTTATTTTAAAGTTTTGTGGGACATGTTTGGTGTTTTGGACTGGTGAAGGTTAGAGCAGCGTTACCCTGGCAACCGGAACATGAAGAGGACACTCTCTCACTTTCTCCGTCTGACAAAACTACGCCTGCACAATTTAGAAATGACATTTTAAATTATATGGAGAATCCATTTAAATGTTTATTTGAACATATGTTTATTTAAATGTTTGTAATGTAATGTTCATTTTCAATAAAATGAAGTATTCCATCTCGGAGTCTGTCATTCATATGTTATGGTAAGTCTTTTAGTTATGGGCAAATAAGGACAAGTTAAATTAGTTGTAGCCTACTGCAGATGTCAGCCCAAAGAATATTAAATAAAATATTTAAATTACTAACTGGTTACCAACATAAAACTTTCAATCCATTACGTTGTCACGACGTGCCCACGACAGGCAGATTACGTTGCGAAGTTACGTGCAGGCGACGAATCCAGGAATTTCACTTTTCTGGTCGCCACGACGTAACTCGGTTCGTCGCCACGACGTAAGTTTGGTCATCATATTACGTCGACGTTACGTAACAGTTACGTATTTGTGTTAGCTGGGATATTACATTCTGTTCATATATACATGTATTATTCTTATTCATATTTCTAAACAATTAATCGTAGGCTATTGATACAGGTATTTAAATCAATAAATTATTATTAAAATTGCTTGTTTCTATTCCAGTGATGTCTCAGTGTTTAAAGATGAGTTCCAGATTATTTTGTGTGTTGATTTGTTTATACTATTTATTGATTTTATCGTATATTTAATGATATATTTATTAATATATTACAGATGTGTTAAGATTGCGTTGCATAGAAATTGTTTTTAAAATAGTAACAAAAATTATCTTATAAGTTTGTCTCTTATTGGGCCCAACTGTGTTTTAAAAAGTAGTTTTCTATACACTCTTAAAAATGCTGGCTATTTCCAACCCAAATTTCCTGCTTTTAATTATACTTCACGACGAATTAATGGAAGAGCGACGTAGCAGCTAGAACAAAGAGGTATAATGCACGGAAGTCTGCAAGGTTCAGCTAAAAGGATACCAGAGGGTTTTGGCGAATACCGCTTCTGGTGAATGAGGTAACGTATGCCTACTACATAAGAGGTAATAATAACCCAGCAAACACAAAAACTTTATAAAAACGTTTTTTTTTCACAACGTTGCAAAAACGTTTAGATTACGTTATCAAAACGTTTGTGCAACGTTGTGAAAAAATACGTATTTATAACGTTAAAAAACCCTACATTTGTCGTATTAAGTACGTCGGAAAATAACGGTATCAAAACCTTTTCACAACGTGAAAAAAAGTTTTTATAACGTGTTTGTGATATCTACTACACTTTTCTCTGAAATAATGGAAGACAGATGTGTCAGAACCTACAGCCTTATAGGCTACAGTTCATGTGCAACATGTACCAGCAAACACAAAAACGTTCTAAAAACGTTTTTTTTCACGTTGTGAAAAGGTTGGGATAATGTTATTTCCCGACGTACTTAATACGACCAAATGTCGGGTTTTTGAACATTATAAATACGTATTTTCACAACGTTGCACAAAAGTTTTGATAACGTAATCTAAACGTTTTTGCAACGTTGTGAAAATACGTATTTATAACGTTCAAAAAACCTGACATTTGGTCAATTAAGTACGTCGGGAAATAACGTTATCACAACCTTTTCACAACGTTAAAAAAAAAAACGTTTTTATAACGCTTTTGTGTTTGCTGGGCTCCTCCCTCCTTACGTTGCATTCGGAGAGCGATACATCTTGACTGGGAAGAAGGCGGCGAGCGGACGCAAAATCATCCAAAGTCAGTTGTTCTTTTTAGTACCAGCATATTGGGCATAGAGTTGTAATCGGGCCTTAAAAGTTTGGCCCAAAAGGGCCCGAGCCCGATAGAATTTGGCCCGAACCTGAAAGTACATTTTGATTGACAGCTTTTTAAAAGCCCGAACCCGTTTACAGCCCCAAATTGTTAAAATTTCTTTGACCATAATTTGACCAGCTTTTGTCAAGAATGAGTCATTTAGACGGGTTTTAACATTATTTATTCGGCTACAGGGCAGGGCAGGCCACTTGGAAGTTGGAACAAAATAAAACAAGTCTTGTAACATCGTAAAATCTTAGCACTCTAAATATGCCCAATACACTTAGCATATAAATAGGCAAACACGCCAATAATAATAATAATTTCTTAACAAATTAAATTAAGATAAATTCTAAAATAAGATGGGTATTTGGCAATACCAAATAAGATGAAGGCTCCGTGGGATTTGCTTCGGCACTTCTCTCCAATATACTTAACGTATAAATAAACACGCCAATAATAAAAATAATAATTTCTTAACAAGTTAAATAAAGATACATTCTAAATTAAGGTTGGTATTTTGCATTAACGAAATTAAAATAAAGACTCCACGGGATTCCACTTCTCTCCCCAATCCAGCCTCAAAATGACGCTGAATAGCAGCTGAAATTTAATAAAGGAATAATGCCAACATTAGCCTTTAAACTCCGTCTACATTATGTATTTAAGACTCAATTAATATTAAGTTATTATTTGAAAAACCTTTACTCACCAAGAGTACATGTTTTTGTGGAGAAAAATTATTGTAGAAGGCTTTAGCGCGGTTCTGCGGTCACTTATGGTGTGTCCAGCAGTTGTGTAGTCTACATGATACGCAGGACTACGCCGTATACCCACTAGAAATTGTCAAGGATTTCCGTATACCCACTAAAAATAGCGTGAGGATGCGTAACAGCATGGTTTTGTGACATTTCAAACTTTTAGTCATAATTTAGATGTGAAGCACTAACCATTTTCATGCTATACTTGCTACTTTAGCGGGTTTAAATGGATATACATAAGCTATATATTTGATGACTTCCTGCCGAACTGCGCGATCCGATCGGCGTATGAAATCAAATTACTAGCGGCGCTAGAGTGACTGGGGTGCAGACTGCTGGGGCGCCTCAAGAACCCACAGGCGAGTGACAACAAAGTAGCGCGAGAGCGATTCCAGTTATCACATGGAGAAATCTGCTTTGAATCGCACTTGCGGTACTTTGACATCACCAAGAGGTCTGCTTAGTGCCAAATGAAGTCGAACCTACAGTGTAGCTGCTCACGCGACACTGTAAACAAACAGTCCGTGGAGAAGTGAACGAGAGTTATCCGGAGAGTTAACAACGCACATGTGAGTAAACAACATTTAAATCATCAGTCCAGTTTAATACTTTATCTGGAGGTAAGATTTCAAGTGCAATAAAGTAAGCCCGTTTATGTCCTGATGGTTTCAGCATGCTTGTGCTTCACAGTGTTGAACTTCCCTTCTCTGTGTTCATTTATATATCTACGTTCAGGATGTATATGATCAGGGTGTCCGCGGATCCTTAAAAAGTCTTAAAACGTCTTAAATTCTGTAGTATGAAAATAAGGCCTTAATTAGCATTAAAATGTCTTAAATCCGCGTATCAAAGGTCTTAAAATGTTGTCCAACCAACACTGCCAAGAACATTGTAACTGTTTTATACATCGTCATGTGTCAAGCAAAACTGAATAGGATCTACCAAAACTTGTGGGGAGTTCGCTAAACTGCGTGGACCGGGTATAAGCAAATGGAGAAAAGTGTGAGTTTTAGCTATGGGGAAGTACACATTTTATGAAATTTGGTTACTTAATCCTGATTTTGCTCCGTGGTAAAGAACAGTTAGTGTACGGGGTCCGTTGTTTATTTTGCAAGAAAGTTTTAAAACTCGGAACAGTGGGCATCAAAGTTTTAGTGGCACACATGTAATGTAAGAAACATAAAGCCGCTGCAGAAACCTGTCGAAAACACCCGGTATCTCTCATTTCTGTTGTGCCTACAGCAGAGTAGCCCTAAAGAGCACCACGACAAGCTAAACATCTGCATAAGCAGTTTTAAGCACCGCAGCTTCTGCTCCATCATACATCCGATAAACGTTTAGCTGCTCCACTGCCAACAAACGAAACCTGTCTTGTTATTCTCTTTTAACGGCGGTTGACATCCAGCTTATAGGTGCATTAGCGCCCCCTTTGCTCCGGAGGGTGGATCTGATAATAGGTATAACACACTCTATTTCCTTTACTCATGGTTTCATTCTCGATTATACAAATAAATAAGTAAAACCACATTAACCCAAATACACACAAAGAATTGTATTAAAATAAAACGAAGCCTGTCTTGTTTGCACAAAGGTAATACTTTGCTGATTAATTCTAACAGTTCTGAATTAAAACATTCAAAGCTTTGTTTAATTCTAAGTTGTTTACTTTGTCTATGTAAATATCTAAGTATGATAGGATATATAAGAATTTAATGGTGTGGTCTTTTACTCTGTCATGCATGAAAGCCCACTGCTTGCATATCCTGTGCATTAGACTGCCAATGTCTCAGCAATTTAACTATTTCTATTTTTGCCATAAAATATTTCCCTGCCATTGTTTTGTTTCAAGATGCACACCAGTAAAGTATTTTGGAAGTTATATTTTTAAAAACTCCTTAAACGTCCTAATATAAATAAGACCTAGTCCTGGATTCATCTAAACTCTATCTGGGTAACCAGACCTAATATTTTAACATTGTTGTTACATAAAACCATGTGTTTATTTTTGATACATTATTTGAATCAATTATTATTGTCATCGTTAATGCTTTTTCCTATTTAGCTCTATTTTTTATTACCAAAAAAAATCATATTACTTGATCATCATCCTTTACCAAAATAACTGTTAGTAAAACACCCAAGGATTGGTTAAAACATTTTAAAATAATGTGATTTTAGTTCATTAAAATGCTATTTTTCTTCATATATTTTGTCATTGGGGACTTCTTAAAACCTTGTATGACGTTTAAGGTGAAAAACTTCACCTTAATATCAGCAAAGTGTAAACATCTTGGCTGATGTTATTCTCGAAAACCCAATCTTCTCGTGTCTTGTCACACACCTAGAAAACACATCTTGTTTTTTGTCATGAAAGATATAAGGTTCTAAAAAAAACACATGGATACATGTACACTGGACTATAAAATTTGACTTCATTGTCGTGATATAGGTCTTAAATTTCATTCATTATGGCCTTAAAAAGGTCTTAAAAAGTCTTAAATTAGACTTTGTGAAACCTGCAGAAACCCTGATGATCTTAAACTTCTGTGAGGAAATTCATGTCTGCGTTGATGTTCAGTTCAGACTTGCAAATTAAATATCATTTTCTTGGTTTTGGTGTGTAATATTAGGCTACATGATGGTCTTGTAATAATAATTAAGTAAAAGCCTATTTTCATTTTTAGACAATGCTTGTATTATATGCAAAAAATAAGCTTTTTATTTCAATGACTATGCAAATTTAATTATTAGAATTTGCTGAATTAGAGTTAATTCATGGTCATTTTAAATGTGTATTAATTAAAAACATTTACACCATTAAATTACTCATGGTAATGTAATCAATAGTTATGCATGTGTTAGCCACAGATTGAAGATTGTAAACAGTTTATTTAATTTTAATTAACAGTTGAGTAAGTTTTGGCCCCGAGTTAGATGTTCATTAACACTAAACCAGTCTAAAAATCAGTCCAGTTTCCCCAGCTGTAAACCCATTGGCTGTTAAACTGAACACCCTTTCACTGAATTCCCTGTCGTTTTGCTGTTGTACTTTAAAAGAATGTGTCGCATTTCTTGCATTTTACATAACCCACTGGCTTATTATTCTCATTATGCACATGGTCAAAACCTTTCAGACTTTGCTTTACTTGCTGGTGCAACCACAACGTAATCGCCAGAGCCAAGCCTCCGTTTCACCTCATCAGCATCTATTTTCGCGTCTTTCTCGTGCTAATCGAAACGCATCACATGACCGCTCATTTCCAGCGCAAAGCCAGAGCGCAAGCCCGAACCCGACCCGAGCCCATGTAAAATATTAGAAATTTCTGCCGAACCCGACCGAACCCATTCGGGCAAAGATCTTCAGCTCTAATTGGGCATATATTGTATACAGTGCAATCATGTTGAGAACAAACTTCATACGTAAATATAACATACAGTGCA